>NW_022979698.1:0-21425 GCF_902652985.1 Pecten maximus | reverse complement strand
GGCCCCCTACATTTAGGATAATCTGTGTTCAATTGAGTCGCATTTTCTTTTTATAAGACTCAAAATTCTCTATACAAAAACTAGTGACATGGGAAAACTTTACCTCTGACTTTTATGGAGGTTGCCCCTAACCATACGGATTTGTTGTAGTGCCTAGGCCTACATTAGGTTATATCTCGTTCAATTGAGTCGGACATTTTTTTTATAAGGTCATAAAATTTCTCTATAAAATATCTTATGTGACATGGGGAAAAAACGTTTTACTCTGACCTTTATACTAGGAGGTGTGACACCCTATACCATATGGATTCTAGTTAGTATTGCCAAGGCCTACATTTAGGTATACATCTGTGTTCAATTGAGTCCGACGTTTTCTTTTTATCAGACTCATAAAATTTCTCCTATACAAATACACTATGTGACATGGGGAAAAACTGTTTGACCTCTGACCTTTATACTAGGAGGTGTGACACCCTATACCATATGGATTCTAGTTTGTATTGCCTAGGCCTACATTTAAGTAAACATCTGTGTTCAATTGAGTCAGACGTTTTCTTTTTATAAGACTCATAAAATTTCTCCTATACAATACACTATGTGACATGGGGAAAAACTGTTTGACCTCTGACCTTTATACTAGGAGGTGTGACACCCCTATACCCATATGGATTCTAGTTTGTATTGCCTAGGCCTATTTGGGTATACCTCTGTGTTCAATTGAGTCGGACAATTTTCTTTTTATCAGACTCAGTTTAATGTATACCGGTCACGCTAGTATTAAATGTATACCGGTCAACGGTAGTGTTAAATGTATACCGGTCAACGCCAGCGTTTAAATGTATACCGGTCAACGCTAGTGTTTAATGTATACCGGTCAACGCTAGTATTAAATGTGTACCGGTCAACGCTAGTGTTTAATGTATACCGGTCAACGCTAGTATTAAATGTATACCGGTCAACGCTAGTGTTAAATGTGTACCGGTCAACGCTAGTGTTTAATGTATACCGGTCAACGCTAGTATTAAATGTATACCGGTCAACGCTAGTGTTAAATGTATACCAGTCAACGCTAGTATATTAAATGTGCACCGGTCCACGCTAGTGCTTAATGTATACCGGTCAACGCTAGTATTAAATGTGCACCGGTCAACGCTAGTGTTTAATGTATACCGGTCAACGCTAGTATTAAATGTATACCGGTCAACGCTAGTGTTATATGTGCACCGGTCAACGCTAGTTGTTTAATGTATACCGGTCAACGCTAGTATTAAATGTGCACCGGTCAACGCTAGTGTTTAATGTAAACCGGTCAACGCTAGTATATTAAATGTATACCGGTCAACGCTAGTGTTAAATGTATACCGGGTCAACGCTAGTGTTTAATGTATACCGGTCAACGCTAGTATTAATGTATACCGGTCAACGCTAGTGTTAAATGCATACCGGTCACGCTAGCGTTAAATGTATACCGGTCAACGCAGTGTAAATTGTTTACTGGTCAACGCCAATGTTAAATAAATATCCGTTTTTGCCACTCACTGCACTTAAGCTGGTTCCGGAATTTCAATTTCCGGATTTCTTGAAATTTTGCTTAACAACTCGTACAACCCGGTCGACAATTAGCCGGTGTTTCACGTGAACCAAGTCCCTGTGTAGAATGCGTTTTCTGTGGTTTGGTATCTGTTTTTCCCGAGTAAATACATGCAAGACATGAAACGGGTACTTTATATATGATACGAGGACAAAGAGTAGTGTGTTGAGATTTAGAAAAATCACAAATACACACTGTTACTGAGAAAATAGAATGGCGTAAGATTCTGGAGTAAAAAGGCGGGAATTCCCCAGGCGCGGGTTCCCCAGTTCAGTGTAAATGTCGGAGTTACTGTCTTTCGATTATACGTACCCGTGTGACCTTAGCGGAGAACTGTTGCATCACGGACACGACAGGAAAAAGAACATAACGTACCACATATGTAGAAACATGATTAATTATGTATTTTGGATATAGATGTTTGTGATAAATATGTCAACAACACAAAAATTGTAGAGAACTGTGTCTTTTGTATTTTCTCTGATATTGCAAATTGTAAGAAATACTGGCAGTGACAGTATAAATACAAGCAGCTCACCGAGCGCTACAAGTTTCAATCAGACAAACAGAACAGACTTAGTAACGTCACTCCTGACGTACGTCCGTACATGTAATAGACTCTCCGGAATGTGTGACCTCGCTGGTACATAGTACCTATGTTAAAACCCTATTGTGACCGTTCTGTGATAGATACAGAAAAACTAAAGATACAGTTTTCTTTGGAATTACATGTACTTGCGATGTGTGGAGTTTCAATACGTTCCTCTTTATGCGTCAATTCTCTAGGCCGAGTTGTGCAGAAACCAGCAGTCAAAGTGTCGATTTTGGCGTGTATGTACTCAAAATATCTTCATAACTAGATTATTTCCTATATATACGGGATATGCCTGGACATACATGTAGATCACACCGAGTCTTATAAGTGTGGACAGTTTTATCAAAATGTATAGAGTCGCTTTTCAGTTAGCTCCAGAAAGTGGTCTGAATTAGCCGCACGTACATTACGTTCCGTCCTTCAATACACTACATTCCACACATTCGTGTGACGTAACACTCGTGACGTTACATCCGCCACCTCTCGATAAAATACGACCCTTTTTCAAAAACCCTGTTGTGGCGTTCTATGAAAGATATAGAAAAAGCTAAAGATACGCTTCTTCCGAACTAGCTCTTCTTGTTATGTTTGGAGGTTTCAATTTTTGGATTGAATCGCTGATTTTTAAGGACCGGTTAAACAGAAGCTACCGGTCAAGTGACGATTTTGGCATGTTTGACCCAAAATATCTTCATAAATACGAATTTCCACAGGGATACAGATACATCCAGACCTACAGAGACCGGACAGAAGTATTCGGACAAACGCGTCGTAAATATTTACCGCTCAATTTCGCGCGGCGCATAAAAATAAGATAAATCCAGTTTGGAGGCTTGGTTCGCGTAATACTATATCACGTCATCGGAAAGAAAGATGACGTCACGCGGAATGTTGTGGCGGTAAAAATAAATTGCGTCTCAGCTTGCGACGGAATCGCAGGAATTCACGGAAGTAACATGGGTTCGTCGTGGTAAAGAATTGACATCAGGCTTAAGAAAGCGGTGGTAGCGATGATAGAAGGTGGGATAAAACAAACAATTGTTTGCAGATAGGTTAGAATACCAAAATCTACAGTTTCTGATATTTGGAAGCGATATGTGAGACGAGGAAACACTAAAATACACATCGAGTGGAAGGACGCCATATTGACAGATCGCGACCAGAGAAAGCTCTTGAAAGTGTTCGTGGAAATAGGAGAAAAATCGTTGGATGAAGTAACAGCCGAATTAAATGACTACAGGAACATTGTAAATGATGTACAGGTTAGTAGTACAACAATTGACCGGAATTTAAAAAATCAGGGATACCGTAGAAGGGTAGTGAAGAAACCTATGGTTGTTCGGTGAAGTCAATCTGAGAAAACGTGTGTCATTTTGTTTTGAGAAAAGAAATCTGACTGTAGAAAACTATTGGAAAGATGTTATTTTTTCTGATGAAAGTCAAATCGTGATCGGCAACGACAACAGAATTTTTATATGGAGGCGAAAAGACGAGGCATACCGGTCAGCCTGCATCTGTCCGCGGTCACACCGGAAACTTTCCGTGATGATTTGGGGGTGTATTACCCATAATGGAGTTGGTACTGTTTGCAGTGTAAATGGAATCATCAATGCCCTAAAGTATATTGAATTTTGGAAGAAAATCTGTGGCCAGTTTTAGCGAGACACTTTGCAAACCAAAACTATATTTTTCAACAGGACAATGCTCCAGTTCACAAGGCTCGTGTTGTGTCTGAATATTTTACAAACCACGATATTCCCGTTCTAGAATGGCCCCCACAAAGTCCTGATTTAAATATCATCGAGAATGTGTGGTTAAAACTAAAATTACGACTAAAGGCAATGGTCAACAACATCACTAATCAAACAGAGCTTTTCGACGCAATACAAACCATCTGGCAAAGCATTGATGTAGAATATGTTCAAGGCTTATACCAATCGATTCCCGCCCGTCTGAAGGAAGTACGGAAGGTCCAAGGGTCAGATCACCAAATATTAGGTCAGTATCACAACACATATCATTTTTATAAAGAGTTTTATTTTTCTAGCGAGATGTGCACATGACGTTACGGCGGCCATTTTGTCCGAATACTTCTGTCCGGTCTCTGTAGATCGAGCCGAGTTTTACAATGGTTCAAAACCCTATCAAAATTGTATGTGTCATTTTTTCCACCCCCAAATCGCTACAATAGCCGGCAAAAATCGCGAATTAGCTCATACTATCATTACGTTCCGTAAGGAACGATAACGAGTTATCGTCCCTTACTAGTTGGGCGACACCTGAAGGATGTCACAGAAAGAATGAAGCGTAGTGAGGGGCGATAACTCTGTTCCAGCAGATTTGATCAAAATCGCTCACCATCTAATTTCGACCAATAAGAAGACATTGTGTTAAGGTGTCCAGACACGTTATCACATCTGGGTTGCGAGTTCGAAACACACGTTGGGTAGATACCTTGTACGGACGGTAGGTCGGTGGTTTTTCTCCGGGGACTCCAGCTTTCCTCCACCACCAAAACAGGCACGTGCTTAAATGATCATAGTTTTTAATAGGACGTTTAAACAAAAATATGTAAAACTGTGTTGTTGCCAAGAAAATGAAACCCATTAAGTTTAATTTGCATTATAAAATATAGTAAGAAACAAATAAAATATGTATTTAAATTCATTAAATAAACTCAATGACAGAATAAAACCATAAAATTTGATAAATTTGACTGACAATTAAATCAAATAGCCTTTAACATAGAAAACACTAAAAAACCTTTCATGCTTTGATTCCCACCAGGAGTCGAACCTGGGTCTCCTGCATCACAGTAGCAAGTGTGAAACCCTTCACTCTAGGAATGTGTATAGCACTACTTGATTTCAGACTGATTTTGTTGAATTTCTTAATTCATTTCGAAATATTGTAGTTTAAGTGTAGGGTAAAATGATGCTGCTGGGAGACTGGGACCCTGATTGGGAATTTTTCTCATCATCGGAGGAGGAATCGCAGCTGGGGGCCTTTCGTCTGCTGTGTTGATCCAAAATCCTTGTTCACGGATGCCTTTGTCTTGTTTTTTTTGCTCGTTGGTTGAACCTGTAACAATAAATTGAATATTTTTAGATGGGGAAAATGTGGAAATGACAATCATTTTTTCTATTTATCTATTTTGTTCTCGTTTTTCATCTTTTCTTACATTTGTATGTTTATGAACTTCATTTTGTTGTCATAACATTAAAAATGACTCCCTTAAATTTTAATACTTACCACTGGGTCAATGTGATACCGGAAGTGTAGCAGAAACCAGAAGTCAAATCAAAACCGGTGACGTCACTGGTATAGAGACCAGAACCGGAAGTTGTGTGTAAACTTGGGAGGAGGACATCTTGCATTGACTGCCTATGTGGTGTTTCTTGGTGGAACTAGAGGGTGTTATCTGTCTTCTGGATATGAGACTGGCCAGCACTGTTGGTGGGATCTGTTGTTCTTGTTCCAGGATGCTTTTGTTTTGGCTTCTTGATTTTGCCAGTTAGTTGAATCTGTAACAATGAATGAATAGACATTATTTTTATTTTTTTCCTAGTTTTTCTTTTTTTTTTTCAAACTGTATTTTGTTGTCATGATTTTTTTAAAAAAACCTTCAGGTTCTTATACTAATCACTTGGGTCAGTGTGTTAATGTTACCTCAACTGGCTGGATCTTGACTCTGACGTGATTGTGACTGCATTGGTTTCCTGGGGATCTGGTTGATTTCCTACAAAATATTGGGTATCACGCACGATGATAATTTGGACTTGCCTTCGGAGGGAATATGGGTTGATTTGCTGTGGACTGTCTTTCCCAGGGTAATGGTTCCACTGAAATCAAATGAAATATCTCTGTAAGTAAAGTAAACTCTGAACAATATAGAGAGTGGGCTTGTTCCCAGATAAAATCATTAACAGTGTATTCCTGCTGTTACAGGGGTTGAGAGCTTATTACTGGACATGGGCTTGTTACTGGACATAGCCTTCCTGGTGACATTGCACATTTAATGCTAAAAAACATTTATTACCATTTGTCCGGTCAGACTCCAGCTTATCAGAATGTGTTGGTTCCACATGGTGGACTGAGGCTGACGGCATCTCCTAGTTTTGAACCTGTTGCTTGTGGATGCATGGTGAGCAGGTTGACTTGTCTGGAGATGTGATGCCTCTAATTCTTAGATCGCAATGCCCTGGGTGACAAATTAGTTGTGTTAACAAGCGCTGCTGTCTGGGAGCTCCTCCCTGGTGAAGGTAACCTTGGGGCTGGTGACCTTGCATTGGGGAAGGTGACCTTATGGTAGATGCCGGTGCTCTCTGACGATATTGGGCACAACCTCTCCTCTCCTTCATCTTATGGCCATGATTTTTCTTCCTCTGGAATATGAAGATTACTTTGCAAATGAACCTGTGAATGGCAAATATGAGATTTGTTTTATCGTGTTGATTCTATGTATATGTATGTATTTTTTCAGGTTACAACTGCAAAAATGGGGGGAAATATTTAACAATACCAATAATCGACAAAGATTTAAATTTTTTTTTACCCTTTTTGGTGTGAGGTTACTGGCCAATTTGGAGTCTCTGCTCATTCCTGGATCATCCACGACCCAGCCGCATAGCTCAGGGCATTTTCACAAACCCCACGGAAGTCCTGACCTTTAAATGGGTAAACGGATGTTTCTCCGCCAAGGACCTGTCCAGCATCCAATATCTTCTCCTTTCTCTTTGATAGATTTTTTTGCTCGGCTTCAGGGTATCAGGGTGTTTACTTCCAGACTGGGTCTCTCGGGAGCAAAACATCTTTCATGGCTTGCTGTGTAGTTTAAAAAACCCGCATTCGTCATCTCGAATTCTAAACTTTGGTTTAATGCATATCTGTAAATAAGGGACATTGTTTTTTCAATATTATTTATCAGGTCATCTTGCTTACATATCAACATGTTCACATAACGCCCCCTTATACTTGAAACTGTCTTGAATAACAGTAAACCATTTCAGCACAGGGACCTGTGAACCCTTTTCTCCAGAGTAGAATTGTATAATGTCTATCAATAATATACAGTGGTCCCCCTATTTACGACCCTCTAAAGAACGACCCCCCCCGTTGGGCCAAGTTTCGCGTTGGACGTTTCAAAAACAAAATAACCCTTCAAATGACCACCCGCTAACCCCACAACGACCACTTAATCATGGGCCTCAAAACGTGAAAAGTACTTTGGTATCCCTCTCGGAAGACTAAGATTTTGGCACGTTTGTTTAAGACATTAAAATTACAGAATAATTAATAATAAACCGTGTTTACGTCCAGCTCATTGAAATTCATGGACCAAGGTAAATTTGACACACTGAATTGACAGGTTGTGGCTACGATAAGTAGCTGGGGAGCTGTTTTGTCTACCAATGTTTTACAAACAGATATTTCTCCTACCTTTTGTAGACAAATGGTTGTTGTGATTTTCACAAATCTAATTTATTGTGGTACCTTTACGTGATGTATCCAAATTAAAAGCTATTATTAAATTGTAATACAACGTACAGTACGTAGCTAGACAACCTGATAAATGGGTTCCTCCCTAAAGACATGAATGGACTTGAAAGGACCTGAATATGGACCTGAATGGGGTTTTTAAAGGTGTTTATTGATTATAAATGTGTTATTCTCACTGTTTTATGCAAGAATGGGTGTTATTACGTCAAAACACCATTTTCATTGAAAATCATATTTGAATATGTTTTTTTAAAGCTCGATAAATGAGTTGCTAATCCAACGACAAACATGGCGGACCTCAATGGGATCGAGTGGACCTGAACAGGTATTTTAGCTGTATTATAGCTAGTTTGTATGTATAATATTTTTTGTGCATAATGCAGGAAGAGATGTTATTTCATAGTAAAATACTATATTTCTGTACCAAAAAAATCATAATGATGTATTTTACAGCTCGATAAATGGGTCGCTATTCGAACTGACAAACACAGCGGACCTGAATTGGATTGAGTGGACCTGAACGGGATTTTAGCTGTATTATAGTTACGTTATAATTAACAGCTAAAATCCAGGTCCACTCGATTTTACGGGATGAGGGGGGTGGATTAGTTGATCCTGCACTCAAGCATTTTTTGCTAATCATTCGAGATACAGATCGAACGTTACACTTTAATTTTGTTAAATAATTTACACATGCAACAATATTAATTAAACCATATATTCAAAATATTACTGACAGTAAACAAAGGAGAACATTGAAAAACACATTTTAACATAACACAAGAGGCCCAGAGGGTCTGTATCGTTCACCTGGTTTCATTAGATATGAAACAAGAATGATGCTTAAGTATATTTGTCACTGGTATTGCTATGTCAATATATATCATAAGCATTTTATATGTACATTGGTTTTATTTTAATACTAAAAATTCCAAAAAGTGCATTAATCTGCGACCTCAGAGGAATGCTACCACACAAATGTGAGTGATATCCATTGCTAAGTTTCAGAGAAGAACTTGTTTAGACCCCCTTGACCCTGACCTCTGCCCCCTTGGGGTTCAGCTCCTTTCTTTATGCAATTTTGAATCCCTACCCCAATAGGATGCTACCAGTCAAACCATTGCTTAGTTTCAGAGAATAAGTTGTTTAAATCAATTTAGCCAAATTGACCCCTTTTGGCCTTACCCCCTCAGCCCCCTGGCGGCCCAGGTCAACCCCAACATTTTTACAATTTTGAAACCCACCCCATAACCATGCTACCATACAAATGTGAGTAATATCCATTGCAATATTTCTTTAGGAGGCGTTAGTCAGATGTAAAAGGAGATACATTTGTATTTGAAATAAAGCAAGAATACAATTAAACTGATAACACATGACTAAACCAAACCAACCGGACATAATGGTTTTCACAGTCCTGATGAATGTAATGGTTTAGACTGTTCCGATGTACATAATGGTTTTAACCATCTTAAAGTTTCAAACCTACTTCTAAAAGTAGTTATAAACATTTCTTATCTCAATCAAACCTTTACTTTAGAAGTCAAACATTTCATTTTTTTCAAATCAACTTCTACTTAGGTACATGTCATTAACATTCATACTTTAAACCATCTTTTATACTTAAGTAGTTCAAAATTTGCATTTATGTGTTTAAAACAAACTTATATTTTATAGGCCTGGGTATTAGAAAGGTCGAAACAATATAATACGCATTTTGATAAGTTATAACAATACACGATATGTATTGAAAATACAGGGAGTGTCTGCTACTTTTTTGTTGAAAGTGTGCAATGTCTTTCAATATCTTGTAAACAAAATTGTTTATTCCTTTCTATTTTGATCTTAGAATAATATCAAAATTAGATTGACGGCTTTTAAAAGTTATTACACTTTTTTTTTTCAACAATTATCATTTTTAAGAACAATTATTTCAAAATTAGGTATCAATTCCATCTATTTTAATAGATCCAATGTCAATATTAACAAGGGCCCAATGGGCCCAAATCGCTCACCTGCAATGCAGTGATCTTTTCATATATGGATCCTGCAGCTATTTGAAAGCATGCTACAGGACCAATATATTGTCTCTCTGCACTTTGGCTTTTCACTAAAAGTCATTTAAAGATTTAAGCATACTTGATCGACGTGACCTTGAATGTGAGTCAGGGTCATTCATTTGAAAAAAACTTGGTAGCCCTTCACCCCAGCATGCTACAGACCCAATATTAACTCCATGGGACTCTTGGTTATTGAGAAGAAGTCGTTTAAAAGATTTTAGCCTTTTTGACCCCTGTGACCTTGAATGATGGCCAACATTATTTATTTGAACAAACTTGGTAGCCCTTCACCCCAGCATTTACAGACCCAATATCAACTCCCTGGGACTCTTGGTTATTGAGAGAAAGTCGTTAAAAGATTTTAGCCTTTTTTGACTCCTGTGACCTTGAATGAAGGTCAAGGTCATTCATTTGAACAAACTTTAGAGCCCTTCATCCAGCATGCTACAGGCCAAATATTAGGTCTCTGAGACTGTTGGTTATTGAGAGGAAGTCGTTTTAAACATTTCAGCCTTTTTGACTCCTGTGACCTTAATTGAAGGTCAAGATCATTCATTTGAACAAACTTGGTAGCCCTTTACCGCAGCATGCTACAGACCCAATATCAACTCCCTGGGGCTCTTGGTTATTGAGAAGAAAGTCGTTTAAAGATTTTCGCCTTTTCGGCTCCTGTGACCTTGAATGAAGGTCAAGGTCATTCATTTGAACACACTTGAGAGCCCCTTTATCCCAGCATGCTACAGACCCAATATCAACTCCCTGGGTCTCTTGGTTATTGAGAAGAAGTCGTTTAAAAAAATTAGCCTTTGTGACCCCTGTGACCTTGAATGAAGGTCAACATTATTCATTTGAACAAACTTGGTAGCCCTTCACCCCAGCATGCTACAGGCCCAATATTAGGTCTCTGGGCCTTTTGGTTATTGAGAGGAAGTTGTTTGAATGGAAAAGTTGACGCCGGACGGCCGGACGGACGGACGACGGACGCCGCGCCACGGCATAAGCTCACTTGCCCTTCGGGCAGGTGAGCTAACAATAAACTGTGATTTGTAATTTGTTGCTTTTTAATTTATCACCAAGATGTAGATAATAGCCTAGTAGCTATAGGTACTGTATGTAAATATACAGCGTTTTACATGCAAAATTTGAAGAAAACTTTCATGATATTATTTGATATCAATTCCAAGTCCCTTGGGGTGGGGAAAGAACCCTGGGCCTATTTTTACATCAGGATTGTGTTCATCTCTTGGTGTCCCAGCCAATTTGGAGTTTGGGATCTGAATGGTTTCACAGATAAAACAAGAGGCCCAGAGGGCCTGTATCGCTCACCTGGTTTTATGAGATATGAAACAAGAATGATGCTTAAGTTTATTTGTCGCTGGTATTTCTATGTCAATATATCATAAGCATTTTATATGGGTACATGTACATTGGTTTATTGTTATTCTAAAAATGTCAATTTAGCGAAATTAACCTCTTTTGGTCCAATCCTTCAGCCCCGGAGGTTAACCCCAACATTCGTACAATTTTGAATACCCATCCCATAACCATGCTACCATACAAATGTAGGTTTTATACCAATTGTGCAATTAATCCATGAAATGAAATTGACTTTGGGTACAACCCCATAGGGATTGCTGCCACACCAATGTGAGTTATATCCATGACTTAGTTTCAGAGAAACCAATTGACCCCTTTTGACCCTGCCTCCCTGGGAGTCAACCCCACCATTTTTACAATTTTGAATCCCTACCCAAAATGATGCTAGCAGTCAAGTATGAGCTATATCGATTGCTTAGTTTCAGAGAAGAAGTTGTTATGTCAATTAAGCCTAACTGACCCCTTTTGACCAAACAATTGAATTGCAATTTATGGATAATTTTTAATTTTGGCAAGAAAACATTCTTTAAAGGGCATGTCTGCATCATTTTTAATAATTTGCCCTTGAAACTTCGCACACATGTCAATTAAGCCAAACTGACCCCTTTTGACCCAACAATTGAATTGCAATTTATGGATAATTTTTAATTTTGGCAAGAAAACATTCTTTTAAAGGGCATGTCTGCATCATTTTTAATAATTTGCCCTTGAAACTTTGCACACACCTTCATAAGAGCCGGTTCTTTAAAATGTGAATGAAGGTCAAGGTCAGAGATAAACTCAATATTTGTAGCCAGTCACACATGTTACATGTATCTTTTTGCCAAATATCCAGCCTTCATGTGTATGTGCATGCAGTTTGGGTCATTTTTTTTAATTAAGGTAGGAATTTCTTTTTAAAAGTGCCATATCTGCGTCATTTTGATTATTTGACCTTGATACATTGCACACACCTTTAAAAGGGCTGATTCTTTAAAATGTGACCCAAATTAATAATTTTGAAAGAACTTTTAATTTTTTTCATCATTTGACCCCGTGACCTTGAAATGAAGGTCAAGGTCAAATATCAATATAACATTTGTAGCCAGCCATACGTTATCAATGCGCCAAACATCAAGCCTTCATGTGTATATAGAGAAAAGAGCAGAAACCTTTATCCTGCAATTTTGGATTATTTTTTAATTTTGGCTGGAGAAAATAGCTTTATGATCCTTTTCAAGTGCCATATCTTTCTGCCATATTTTTTTATCTGATGATAATAAAATATGCACATTCTGTTCAGTGGACTATGTTCTTTCATATGAAATGAAAAAAAATAATCAATTTGAGATTTTATTTTTGACATTCGAACCCATAACAAGTCGTTGGCCTTGACATTCTCTGACAATATGTCATTGAGAAAAGTTTGCCCTAACCACGTGCTAACCAATTCCAATGAAAATGAAACAAATTATGCTAAAATATGTGTGATGAGTTTCCTATATAAACTATAGTAAAATGTCCTCTATCCAGGGAGAATGCGACACATAGGGGCCATGAAATTAACAATTTTGATAAACAGCTTAAGAACCTTTTGTACACCATTCTGCGATATCTTGGTCTTAAGAAGACCGACGCATGACGACAGATCAAATTATAATGGTGTATATTATGAGCTGAATGTCAAAGGATTGTAAACTCTGTACAAATTGTATTATATTATCAGGCAGTCAGCCTAAATGTATGTTTCATATCTACCATATTAGAAGTTTGATGTTTTGTACGATATATATATATACTTATTTTTACACATACAATTAAAGGAGTTAGCTACTTTCATCAATTATTTTTAGTAAGATGTTTATTCTAGAGTTCACTAGGCCGGATGAAATATCATCATGAGCAATCAGTATGGTCAATATGAGATTTGATTAATGCCTCTCGTAGGTCAACTCAACTTCTTTTTTGTAGGAGTCAATAGTATATGTATGAGAATTAAACTCTCGCGATGTCTGTTGCACATAAGTACAAAGAAAATACATTATCACTTAAGCCAAAAATTCACACTTAAGTAGCAATAACACATAATAGTCAAAAACCCTAATATATGTGATCAGTGATTATAAGAAACAGTACTTATAAGCATTTTTGGCAATTTATCCTGAAACAGCCTTTCCCTATTTGACATCCCACAGATTGTTGCTTGTATATATATATAGTTTTAAAGGTCAACATGGAAAATACCTAAATGGTTATACATGAATTCATAATAAATAGAATTATTGACAAAAAAGTTTCATTTATTTTCACACTTTCTGGAGACCGATAAGGAGATTGATGATTATTTTAAGGGATTTGTTCGTGACATGAAAATCAAACATTTTTAATTAAATTTCAAAAGCAAATATAGATTTATTTTGAAAGTTATGAGGAATATTGATATTTGAGAAAGTCTTATATTATATGGATTTGATATCATATCGATTGCCAATAGATATACTGTATTTATATTCAATTACATGAAAACAACAAAAGTTGTACTAATAGGTTAAAATGCAATTGGTATACATTTTGTTAATCTACAATTACTTTGTATTGTTTAAATATTCTATGTAATACAAACATTTCACAGCTTGGTGCATACAAATGTATATATATATTACATGAAAACATTTGAAAAGGTTGAATCGTGAGCTGAATAATATATAATAAGACAAGCTGGTTCAATAATAATTTAGTATTTTCATATATTTCCGAGTGCGAGTAGCTACTGCAGTAAATCTTATCACAAAATTCCAGATTCTGTATATTGTCTCTGTCGGGAAGGTATAGCACAAATGACCACCACGACAGATATGTGCCAGTTTCTTAGTTGAAAAAAAAATAAACGATCGAATTCCATCACGTGCACGTAGATCTATCGATTCATGGATTTGAAACACAGGGACTTCGATCAGTTATCGCGTAATCCGAAGGGTTCTGGTGTTGATATCGCTTAAAAGCTGATTAAAGTCTGCATATAGTATATAGCAAGATCGTCAGAAAATTCGGACTATATCGCAGTAGATATTGTGATTTTGTGGACTGGCCAGGCTTGAACAACTTATCGTAAACAGTTTTCGTCCTAAATAAACAAACATTTATTTCAGTGGGTCAACAAACAGATTTAAACTTTGTAAGCAACTTGCCTTTAATTCATGTTGATAGATATTAATTTCTAACGACAAACATCACGAAACAGACGTAACACGTAATCGCAACATATCGGACCAAATCTCATAAAATCTCATGAAAAAAATACCAAGTTGTAAACAAAAGAAATGTTGTTAGCCAAAACCTGGAGGGTGATATGAAAATCGGGAATTTGTTAGCGCTTGGTTGTTATGTCATCTTTATTTCTTGTAGTTAAACAAGTGTCCTTGTAAGGTAACGCCAGAATCTCGCAGTTATCTCCCTTCAAACAGTATTTTCAATATAGATTTGCAAAAGTCGATGCAGGTGTAGATATTTACAAGACATTATTCTTATTGTTTATTCAAAATAGTTCCTGAAATGTTCACAACATTATCAGCATAGTTAATTTCATTTCTGTGCACATCTACTTTGAATGACGGACTACAATGACGTACGTGCCTCATACTTTGAACTAATTATAAGCGATCATTACCCCTAGTTACAGAAATTACCACCAGAGGTCTCAAATTCCAAGCTTCCGCCGAAGAGAAATTTATACTGAATATACCTTTTTTCATGTAATAGCACTTAATTTGTAGTCTTGATCGTTTTGATACATTTATATATAGTTCAACTGCATCAAATATGAACCGAAAGAACCTACAAATGAACTGTGAAAGGAAATATAACGAAAACGAAAGTGAGAGATTGTGACGTCACAACTCGTAGGTGATTGTAATATGGCAGGCGTAAAACGCCTCCATAAAAAAACAGACTTCTGGTAGCGGGCTAGGTTTCAAAATACAAGATGTATTTTGATTAAGTTTTTTTCTTAAGTGGAAATAGAGGAAAATTTACCACTGTGTGAGGCCTACAATTGGAATTGACTGTTCAAACTACTTAATCTTCTTGTTTCTACAGTACAACTGTAAAAGATGTTTATATTATATATCAAATGGAAACCAGATTTCTGGAAAAAAATTCAAAATATATCAATTAATTTTTTTCTCATTAGAACATAGAGGTAGTTGATTGCGGTCAGAGGCCTACAAAGTAGAATGTACCCGTCTCCTGAGTAAATATTTTTCTATAGCAATGTGGCTCTAAACAGAAACATACATGTGAACTGTTTACACAAGTCCCTGTGCAACTCACAGTATTTTACCTGTGTGCAGATGGCATTTAGAAGACTATTCTGTAAAATTTTGATAATTAAATCCTGTTATAAATTCTTTGATATTGTCAAATGATCTCTATAATACCTTTTAATTGTAATTTGTAGTAAATTAAAATAAATATCAATATAAAAGTTAAAAAAAACATATATGCAGTACAGTAAAACTCACTGTGTCAAACACGGTTGAATCAAATACATCGGATGAGTCTAACGTTTCGTGTGGTCCCGATTTTTTTCCATTCTTTATCTTAGTAAATTAAGCATGGATGATTCGACCACTGTTGAATAGAATACTGCGGTTGTGTCAAATATATTTTGTGGTCCCTCCCTTCTGAACTATACCAAAATTTTCATTTTTGTGTTGAACATCGAGGCATCATGCTGTCTCTAGCTAGCTGTCCAGGTAAAAATTGCTGGCTTCGCCTGACAGAGTGTGACCGATCAGCCGTAACGCTGTCACCAGAGCCTATTGTTTGGTTAGGCTGTCGGTCGCACATCATCCCATTGTTTATACAGGTGCACAGGTGAATTAAAACGTTCAGATATACATAACTAAGATAAAATGTGCATGTTTTAATGTACAAACCAATAGGCCTATATATATGTTTTGTTTACTGTTTTCATACATGTGGCCGCCGAAAAAATAAGGAAAATGTAAACCATAAAGTTTTAATATGTTGTATGTATAGACCTATCCACATAAAGCCGCCATATTGGATTTTTAGAGTTACGTGCCCTTTGATCGGAGTAAAGACACTTCCGGTTCCATTCATACACATGGCCGATGGTCAATAGTTTACCATTTTAGAGACGCTGTTCTTTGACAATCGGAAGGTATAAATTGTTCGTTGTTCATAACACTAACTTAAAGAGTTTTTGGTTTTATTTATGCTCACCAAATAAAAATATTACAATGATCATGACGAATTACGGTCGTCTGTTGGACTGACCCGCTTGGCTGGCTGTATTCCTATAACATAAGAGGCCGCTGGTCGGCTCTTTTTCTATTGGACATGATTTTGCCGACTGCGACGCCTGTCAAAACATTGTTTGAGTAGGCTGGCTGGTGATCATTATCAGAGGGTCACGTCACTTGTGTATGGTTTCGTGTTTGTTTTGACAAGTGCATTGATTTATGGATTGTTATACTTTGTTGATCACCACAGTTCATCACACAGACCCATACCTCGAGGAAAACAAGCTGAACATAGTCCATCCTCCTTACTAAGTGCAATATTGAAATGAATTGACACCAGTTAAATGAAAAGAAAACATTTCATTTCTTCCATCGAGTTCGATCCAAGTATGACATCTCCATTCTAACAAATACACATAGTGATTCAAGTACTGAAATGTATGGAGAAATGAATGGAGAGGAAAAGTATTTTTTGCCTCTTTCTCTTC
This sequence comes from Pecten maximus, assembly GCF_902652985.1. NCBI lineage: Eukaryota > Metazoa > Mollusca > Bivalvia > Pectinida > Pectinidae > Pecten > Pecten maximus. Next base: position 4,569 of record NW_022979698.1, on the reverse strand, counting down.
TCAAAGCAGGGGAATTGCAATTCTTTTTAAAAAACTCTTTTGAATATAAATTAAGTTAAAGATATTGTCCAAGACCAAAATGGAAACTATTTGTTATTAAATATTATAATACATGTACAAGATATAAAACTAAGCCTTTGTGGCAAATATGGCCCTAATGATGACAATACAGAATTTTTTACTGACACACAAAGGAAAATGGAATTCCTTGGAAATAATACTATAATAATTGCAGGCGATTGGAATGTCCTTTTAGAATATGAAATTGATACAGCTAATTATAGGAATCGTAATAATACAAAGGCCAATAGGGAATTCATAATAATAGTTTATTGGGGGTTCCAGAATAATATGTAAACATAATTAAAAATACCATAAACGAAGTGGTTTCTCAGTATATAAAGGACAGATAGCAATGATAACAATGATATAGAGAGTGCAGTATATAGCATAGATGATAAATTATTATGGGAAACTCTGAAATTAATGATAAGGGGGAAAACTCAGTTACTCGATCAGCTTTTAAGAAAAAAGAAAGAGATAAGTCAGAAAAAGAGTTGACAGATAAATTAAGAGATTTGTATAATATACATTGGTCAAATGATGTTGATAGTGTAAAACATGATATAGCAGACATTGAAGGACAACTTAAAACACTGAGGGATAAAAAAAATACAAGGTATTATAACCAGAGCAAATGCAAGATGGAAGGTTGAGGGAGAAAAGAGTACTAAGTACTTTTGTAACCTAGAAAAAAGGCAATATGCTGAACAGATGATTACTAAACTAATTTCATCAGAGGGAAATGACATTTATGACATTTATGATATATTAAAAGAACAATCTCAGTTTTATTCTTTGTATAGTAAAAAAGACACTGTTTTTACAGAAACACACCTTTTTGGGATGAAATTTTACAGATTTGGGGTTCTCTTTATGAATAGCTCCCCGCAGACCCTGGGGATATTCTCTCCCAGCCTTTATGGTTTAATGAAAGTATTAAAATAAATAGACACCCTATTTTTTTAAAGAAATTATGTTATGCTGAATATATACTGTCACGTAGTTAGTTTTTATTTATGTATGACATGTAATTATTAGCCTGTGTATGTATGTATAGATACGTGTGTTGATGTGAATGAACGAGTGCCTTTATTTATTGTCAGTTCATGTGCACGTGCTGCTCTCCAGGTGAGGCAATCTATATTTAGCCGCCACACCTGGATAACCGGCTCGGGTACCTGTTCATTGCGTGTGTGTGGGTCGGAATGTCTTGTCACAGAGAGAGATGGCTTGTGTTCTTTAACGTAATAGTGTGAAGTTGAGTCGTAATGTGCGTAATAGGGTGAAGTCGAGTCGTCGTGCAGAGTTTCTTTCTTTGTAAATCGTCTGCCTTTGTTCAGACAGACTGAGCCTGTTCGTTGTGATGAGTGGACGTGTTTTTGACACTCTGTTTTATCATTGCTCATGTCTTATCCTATTCCGCCCGTGCTTATGACATTGTACTCGTTCATGTTTTACTGAATACACATTATTTTAAGTAACACACAGGCCTTTTGAGTCGTTATTCCGATATACAACTATTCGTCCCGTGAAACATGGCCATTGGCCGAGTCCAATTCAATATGTTGACAACACATTGTCACAATAACTATGTAAAGGACCTTGTTGCTGGAAATGGATTTTTTTTTGACATATGAACAATTTATACAAAAATATCAAGTTCATATTAATTTCATGAACTTCAATAGTCTCATTAGTGCCATTCCAAGAGGCTGGAAGAGATGGATCAATGACCACAGACAAAATATTAAAAATATAGTACATAACAACTTAATTCAAGTTAAAAGTATTGAAAAACCATCAAGATACTTCAATAAAAAGATTATTTTAAAGGTGCAGAATGGCCTGTTAAATCTCTCATGAGAGATGGCATACCTTATTAGATACATTTTAATGCAAAAACGAGTTGGGGAAAAAAAAACCCATGTTATTTCGTTTCAGGAACAATTGTCTCTAAACTACAAGTCTCCCATACAGAATTACTAATAGAGTGTTCTTTACTAATGCACTGTTTTTAAAATGAAAGTTCTTAAACACGGAGATTGCAGTTTTTGTAGTGGAGCACCAGAAACAATTTGCCATCTTTTATGCTATAGTATAAGGCAAGAAAAGACTCTTTCTTACTTGGTGTCACATGATATGATAGACAGCCAATAGATCTTAATCTAGTAATTCTTTTGATTAAAAATACATATTTCTGCAAAGACAATACAAACACATTCCTAATTGGGAAACTTGTAAAACCTTTATTAAGAATTATAGAAGTTTAGATCTATATTCGGTCTACAATCTTCCAACCAGTATGGCTCAAAAGACCCGGCAAAAGTGGGAAAGTGTCTGATCTATCCATATCTAAATCCAACAATTTCAATGATATAAGTGATCATGGAATTCACTGTTGAAATTATGTGACATGATGTAAATGAAATGTTGAAATTAATGATGCAATGGAAAAAAAAAAAAAAAAACGAAACAAAAAACACACTTTCAAAAGTGTAACAAAGTTTAATACATTTTTAAGTAAACAAGCAAAGTGTAGTTCACAAGAGGTCGGGAATTGTAGCAGATTCAGCAACCAATAAGTCCTCGTAAGCATTGTTATTGACGGCTGTTATTTCTGTTGATGAAAGTTTTATTGGGATGTTGAGGCTGCATAACAAAGAGCTGCAAGTTCTGCTTTCGTTCTTTCTTTAGATATACCTCGTTTCTCTAGAAATTGTTTGAGGGAATCGACTCTCCACATAGAAAATAACTCCAAAATCATATCACAAGGATCGTCTTTGACATGATGCAGCCGGCTGCTTACGTTGTAAATATGCGTGTAATTACTACTATGGCAAACAATAGGTTTTAAAAAATGTATGTATTTATCGCAAAGGTCACAAAATATCATACGAAATCATATAACATGGGAAACGTTGAGTTGATAGTAAAAAACGCAACTCACTTCGCTAGCGTGTCCATAGACGCCTACCAAAACCGGAAGTGTCTTTACTCCGGGCGCCACTATCGCGTTACAACGGGGGATAACTCAAAAAAAGTTATGTGGATAGGTCTATTTATGGCAAAGAATTTGAAAATTTACATAACATTGTTTATTCAAATAAAAAAGATGAAATAATTTGACCCTGTCCAGAGACATAATCTTAATCAAGGGCAGATTAGCAATCTATATTTCAAATCATAAACATTTGAATTTGTAATAGACTATTTCATAAAAAGCCCTAAAACTAAGCTTATTGAACAAATTATTCATTATTGATAAAAAAAGTCATATAAATGTAAAGAAAAACAATTAATCTTCTTTAAACAGGCCTTTCAAAATGTAAAATGTCACACAGGCTGTTTCAATATTCATGCTGAAATCTATTTCAAATCTGAATTTTTTTTTAATTTTTAATCAATTAATGTTATGTAGTCAAATGACAGGACCCTAGGAAGTGTCGAGCCCATTGTAGGTTCAATTTAGATAGTTCTACAAAATCAATGAAATATCAGTCCTGTATCAGTCGCCTGTTCTGCATCAACTTGTCTAATAAATAATAATTTTATGTCACCGCTGTACTGTTCACCGATACCGTAGGCCTATAACCTACAGCAGCAAGACAGACGTGCTCGAGTAAGGCACTTTTCTCCGTGGAGACTCTAGTAAGTCTATCTTGGTATGTGATCGCTAAAATCAAAATTTATTTCATCTCTCTTCCCTAACAGGTAATGTATCTCGGTAACCTCGGATGTATTCGTTCACGAGAAAGTGTCCGAGAGCACACGGTTCTGTGTACATTAGTCACATCAATCTGGAGATTTCCGTTGTTTTTCGATTCTAATACGATAAAAAAAAACTGACGAAACTACTACTGTAGTCACAAACAAATACAGAGACTATCGAAATCTGAAAAATGAAGACAATGTAGGCCTATCACTACAGTTAATATCAAATAAACGGGAACTAGGCCTATATTCTTCGTGCATATTACGTCGTTGTTTACATCAACGTCAACAAACAAGTTACTTACCGTCAGCGCTACGAGGCCTCGGGAATTTGCTTGACACTTCTGAACGCGGGTTGATTTTTCGCATGCATGTTTGTAAAAAGCAACATACAATGATCGTGACAAAGCATCTATGTCCTGGAGCATTGCCTCTGATATTGAAAAATAGCAATAGTATACTGGCAGGTGACAGTAAAATACAACTGAACCCAGCTCACGAGCACTCAATCAACAGGCAGCTTGCACAACAAACTTTCGTGACGAGTACAGGATGGGCGCACGCATCAAAACATGCGATCGTCTGCTATTTATAGCAAAATACCCCTGTCGAGTGGAAAAATACTGAGAAGGTCGAAAAAATAGGCCATTTTTCAAAACAATCTTGTGACCGTTCTGTAAAAGATATCGAAAAACGAAACAGACTGTTTTCTTCAGGAAACATTTATCTATATACATGTTTATTGCATTTGTTTCTGGATTTTTTTTCGAATTTTGAGGGGGGTTTAAAAAACCC
>NW_022979697.1:0-12327 GCF_902652985.1 Pecten maximus | reverse complement strand
GTACCGGATATGAAATTCTTAAGAGAAAACCACATTAAAATTGAGTTAATTTTGAAATGTAAATTTTAATATCTTGATAAGCTTTGAATTTTAAGGGATGGCTTTTGGTTAATAGCCAAGTATAGAAATCGTGCTACTCAAAATATAAACAAATAAGATATAGAATAAAGATCAGGGGCAGATAACTCAATGTTATCTCCTCCACCCCCTAATTTCTGGTCTTTTTGTAAAAAATGAAGAAAAAAAAGGCCGAACGAGAAAACAAATTAGGAGTAGAGCCATTATTTAGATAAAAGAGTCGAAACACAGACACAGAACACGGAACCGGGCAAGTGACAACAAAAAATAACCAGATATATCACCAAACACTGAACTGGGGTAGTGACAACAGAACAACCAAACACATCACCGAATACCGAATCGGGGTAGTGACAACAGAACAACCAGACACACACACACACATTGAACCGGGGTAATGCCAGCAGTACAACCAGCATACCACCGTACCCCGAGCCACGATATATACCGCTACCATCGAAATATAGAATGTATGTCCGTATCTGTCCGGTCTATGGTCCTCCTTGTAACACTACATGTGTCATATTTTCATCATAAATGCCCCCTGAATCTCAATTTCTCTCTAAATTCTGCTACAATGCCTCCAAGATGAGAATCCCGTCCGAAAATGTGCTAGTCGGTCCCATCATCTGGTTTCCAGGGACGCTAGATGGCACAAAATGTCATATGCGGTAGCTATATGTAGAGACCAACCAACCAATTGTTTTCCCATAGACCTTAGTGTTAACGTTTTGGATTATTTCATTCAAATTCTTGAATTGAATATGACGATTATGGTTTATAACAAAAGTTTAGGGTCTGATATAACACCTAATCAAAAAAAAAAGTTGGGTCCTTCAGCTCAATTTTTCTCCAGGGTAGCCATTTTGAAAATAGGTGAATTTCGCAGTAAAAATTCTCAAAAATCTTAAATGTTTACCTGTTTACTATTACTACGTGAACTTTTGGGAAAAAAACAATCGGACTTAAGAAATTTATATCAACATTTCTTATTGATAGTTACCTATCAGGCTACATATCTATTTTCTCACTTCATAACATACTGGCCAATCAGTGGCTGCCAGACATTTTATCCTTGGCTCAACGTTCTATACACAGGGGCTGTTTCAAAAATATATTTCTTCAATTGGTTGGTTGTTCCCTATAGGATCTTTCACATTTTTCAAATATAGCTTTTCTGGAACAGGAAAGAACCATAGGCTGTGCTATCAAAATATGCAGTGCCTGACTGCAAGTCTTAGGCTGGTAGGTTGATTCTTCTATTGGTACCGGATATGAAATTCTTAAGAGAAAACCACATTAAAATTGAGTTAATTTTGAAATGTAATTTTAATATCTTGATAAGCTTTGAATTTTAAGGGATGGCTTTTGGTTAATAGCCAAGTATAGAAATCGTGCTACTCAAAATATAAACAAATAAGATATAGAATAAAGATCAGGGGCAGATAACTCAATGTTATCTCCTCCACCCCCTAATTTCTGGTCTTTTTGTAAAAAATGAAGAAAAAAAAGGCCGAACGAGAAAAAAAATTAGGAGTAGAGCCATTATTTAGATAAAAGAGTCGAAACACAGACACAGAACACGGAACCGGGCAAGTGACAACAAAAAATAACCAGATATATCACTAAACACTGAACTGGGGTAGTGACAACAGAACAACCAAACACATCACCGAATACCGAATCGGGGTAGTGACAACAGAACAACCAGACACACACCCACACATTGAACCGGGGTAATGCCAGCAGTACAACCAGCATACCACCGTACCCCGAGCCACGATATATACCGCTACCATCGAAATATAGAATGTATGTCCGTATCTGTCCGGTCTATGGTCCTCCTTGTAACACTACATGTGTCATATTTTCATCATAAATGCCCCCTGAATCTCAATTTCTCTCTAAATTCTGCTACAATGCCTCCAAGATGAGAATCCCGTCCGAAAATGTGCTAGTCGGTCCCATCATCTGGTTTCCAGGGACGCTAGATGGCACAAAATGTCATATGCGGTAGCTATATGTAGAGACCAACCAACCAATTGTTTTCCCATAGACCTTAGTGTTAACGTTTTGGATTATTTCATTCAAATTCTTGAATTGAATATGACGATTATGGTTTATAACAAAAGTTTAGGGTCTGATATAACACCTAATCAAAAAAAAAAGTTGGGTCCTTCAGCTCAATTTTTCTCCAGGGTAGCCATTTTGAAAATAGGTGAATTTCGCAGTAAAAATTCTCAAAAATCTTAAATGTTTACCTGTTTACTATTACTACGTGAACTTTTGGGAAAAAAACAATCGGACTTAAGAAATTTATATCAACATTTCTTATTGATAGTTACCTATCAGGCTACATATCTATTTTCTCACTTCATAACATACTGGCCAATCAGTGGCTGCCAGACATTTTATCCTTGGCTCAACGTTCTATACACAGGGGCTGTTTCAAAAATATATTTCTTCAATTGGTTGGTTGTTCCCTATAGGATCTTTCACATTTTTCAAATATAGCTTTTCTGGAACAGGAAAGAACCATAGGCTGTGCTATCAAAATATGCAGTGCCTGACTGCAAGTCTTAGGCTGGTAGGTTGATTCTTCTATTGGTACCGGATATGAAATTCTTAAGAGAAAACCACATTAAAATTGAGTTAATTTTGAAATGTAAATTTTAATATCTTGATAAGCTTTGAATTTTAAGGGATGGCTTTTGGTTAATAGCCAAGTATAGAAATCGTGCTACTCAAAATATAAACAAATAAGATATAGAATAAAGATCAGGGGCAGATAACTCAATGTTATCTCCTCCACCCCCTAATTTCTGGTCTTTTTGTAAAAAATGAAGAAAAAAAAGGCCGAACGAGAAAAAAAATTAGGAGTAGAGCCATTATTTAGATAAAAGAGTCGAAACACAGACACAGAACACGGAACCGGGCAAGTGACAACAAAAAATAACCAGATATATCACCAAACACTGAACTGGGGTAGTGACAACAGAACAACCAAACACATCACCGAATACCGAATCGGGGTAGTGACAACAGAACAACCAGACACACACACACACATTGAACCGGGGTAATGCCAGCAGTACAACCAGCATACCACCGTACCCCGAGCCACGATATATACCGCTACCATCGAAATATAGAATGTATGTCCGTATCTGTCCGGTCTATGGTCCTCCTTGTAACACTACACGTGTCATATTTTCATCATAAATGCCCCCTGAATCTCAATTTCTCTCTAAATTCTGCTACAATGCCTCCAAGATGAGAATCCCGTCCGAAAATGTGCTAGTCGGTCCCATCATCTGGTTTCCAGGGACGCTAGATGGCACAAAATGTCATATGCGGTAGCTATATGTAGGATCTTTCACATTTTTCAAATATAACTTTTCTGGAACAGGAAAGAACCATAGGCTGTGCTATCAAAATATGCAGTGCCTGACTGCAAGTCTTAGGCTGGTAGGTTGATTCTTCTATTGGTACCGGATATGAAATTCTTAAGAGAAAACCACATTAAAATTGAGTTAATTTTGAAATGTAAATTTTAATATCTTGATAAGCTTTGAATTTTAAGGGATGGCTTTTGGTTAATAGCCAAGTATAGAAATCGTGCTACTCAAAATATAAACAAATAAGATATAGAATAAAGATCAGGGGCAGATAACTCAATGTTATCTCCTCCACCCCCTAATTTCTGGTCTTTTTGTAAAAAATGAAGAAAAAAAAGGCCGAACGAGAAAACAAATTAGGAGTAGAGCCATTATTTAGATAAAAGAGTCGAAACACAGACACAGAACACGGAACCGGGCAAGTGACAACAAAAAATAACCAGATATATCACCAAACACTGAACTGGGGTAGTGACAACAGAACAACCAAACACATCACCGAATACCGAATCGGGGTAGTGACAACAGAACAACCAGACACACACACACACATTGAACCGGGGTAATGCCAGCAGTACAACCAGCATACCACCGTACCCCGAGCCACGATATATACCGCTACCATCGAAATATAGAATGTATGTCCGTATCTGTCCGGTCTATGGTCCTCCTTGTAACACTACACGTGTCATATTTTCATCATAAATGCCCCCTGAATCTCAATTTCTCTCTAAATTCTGCTACAATGCCTCCAAGATGAGAATCCCGTCCGAAAATGTGCTAGTCGGTCCCATCATCTGGTTTCCAGGGACGCTAGATGGCACAAAATGTCATATGCGGTAGCTATATGTAGGATCTTTCACATTTTTCAAATATAACTTTTCTGGAACAGGAAAGAACCATAGGCTGTGCTATCAAAATATGCAGTGCCTGACTGCAAGTCTTAGGCTGGTAGGTTGATTCTTCTATTGGTACCGGATATGAAATTCTTAAGAGAAAACCACATTAAAATTGAGTTAATTTTGAAATGTAAATTTTAATATCTTGATAAGCTTTGAATTTTAAGGGATGGCTTTTGGTTAATAGCCAAGTATAGAAATCGTGCTACTCAAAATATAAACAAATAAGATATAGAATAAAGATCAGGGGCAGATAACTCAATGTTATCTCCTCCACCCCCTAATTTCTGGTCTTTTTGTAAAAAATGAAGAAAAAAAAGGCCGAACGAGAAAACAAATTAGGAGTAGAGCCATTATTTAGATAAAAGAGTCGAAACACAGACACAGAACACGGAACCGGGCAAGTGACAACAAAAAATAACCAGATATATCACCAAACACTGAACTGGGGTAGTGACAACAGAACAACCAAACACATCACCGAATACCGAATCGGGGTAGTGACAACAGAACAACCAGACACACACACACACATTGAACCGGGGTAATGCCAGCAGTACAACCAGCATACCACCGTACCCCGAGCCACGATATATACCGCTACCATCGAAATATAGAATGTATGTCCGTATCTGTCCGGTCTATGGTCCTCCTTGTAACACTACATGTGTCATATTTTCATCATAAATGCCCCCTGAATCTCAATTTCTCTCTAAATTCTGCTACAATGCCTCCAAGATGAGAATCCCGTCCGAAAATGTGCTAGTCGGTCCCATCATCTGGTTTCCAGGGACGCTAGATGGCACAAAATGTCATATGCGGTAGCTATATGTAGAGACCAACCAACCAATTGTTTTCCCATAGACCTTAGTGTTAACGTTTTGGATTATTTCATTCAAATTCTTGAATTGAATATGACGATTATGGTTTATAACAAAAGTTTAGGGTCTGATATAACACCTAATCAAAAAAAAAGTTGGGTCCTTCAGCTCAATTTTTCTCCAGGGTAGCCATTTTGAAAATAGGTGAATTTCGCAGTAAAAATTCTCAAAAATCTTAAATGTTTACCTGTTTACTATTACTACGTGAACTTTTGGGAAAAAAACAATCGGACTTAAGAAATTTATATCAACATTTCTTATTGATAGTTACCTATCAGGCTACATATCTATTTTCTCACTTCATAACATACTGGCCAATCAGGGGCTGCCAGACATTTTATCCTTGGCTCAACGTTCTATACACAGGGGCTGTTTCAAAAATATATTTCTTCAATTGGTTGGTTGTTCCCTATAGGATCTTTCACATTTTTCAAATATAACTTTTCTGGAACAGGAAAGAACCATAGGCTGTGCTATCAAAATATGCAGTGCCTGACTGCAAGTCTTAGGCTGGTAGGTTGATTCTTCTATTGGTACCGGATATGAAATTCTTAAGAGAAAACCACATTAAAATTGAGTTAATTTTGAAATGTAAATTTTAATATCTTGATAAGCTTTGAATTTTAAGGGATGGCTTTTGGTTAATAGCCAAGTATAGAAATCGTGCTACTCAAAATATAAACAAATAAGATATAGAATAAAGATCAGGGGCAGATAACTCAATGTTATCTCCTCCACCCCCTAATTTCTGGTCTTTTTGTAAAAAATGAAGAAAAAAAAGGCCGAACGAGAAAACAAATTAGGAGTAGAGCCATTATTTAGATAAAAGAGTCGAAACACAGACACAGAACACGGAACCGGGCAAGTGACAACAAAAAATAACCAGATATATCACCAAACACTGAACTGGGGTAGTGACAACAGAACAACCAAACACATCACCGAATACCGAATCGGGGTAGTGACAACAGAACAACCAGACACACACACACACATTGAACCGGGGTAATGCCAGCAGTACAACCAGCATACCACCGTACCCCGAGCCACGATATATACCGCTACCATCGAAATATAGAATGTATGTCCGTATCTGTCCGGTCTATGGTCCTCCTTGTAACACTACACGTGTCATATTTTCATCATAAATGCCCCCTGAATCTCAATTTCTCTCTAAATTCTGCTACAATGCCTCCAAGATGAGAATCCCGTCCGAAAATGTGCTAGTCGGTCCCATCATCTGGTTTCCAGGGACGCTAGATGGCACAAAATGTCATATGCGGTAGCTATATGTAGGATCTTTCACATTTTTCAAATATAACTTTTCTGGAACAGGAAAGAACCATAGGCTGTGCTATCAAAATATGCAGTGCCTGACTGCAAGTCTTAGGCTGGTAGGTTGATTCTTCTATTGGTACCGGATATGAAATTCTTAAGAGAAAACCACATTAAAATTGAGTTAATTTTGAAATGTAAATTTTAATATCTTGATAAGCTTTGAATTTTAAGGGATGGCTTTTGGTTAATAGCCAAGTATAGAAATCGTGCTACTCAAAATATAAACAAATAAGATATAGAATAAAGATCAGGGGCAGATAACTCAATGTTATCTCCTCCACCCCCTAATTTCTGGTCTTTTTGTAAAAAATGAAGAAAAAAAAGGCCGAACGAGAAAAAAAATTAGGAGTAGAGCCATTATTTAGATAAAAGAGTCGAAACACAGACACAGAACACGGAACCGGGCAAGTGACAACAAAAAATAACCAGATATATCACTAAACACTGAACTGGGGTAGTGACAACAGAACAACCAAACACATCACCGAATACCGAATCGGGGTAGTGACAACAGAACAACCAGACACACACCCACACATTGAACCGGGGTAATGCCAGCAGTACAACCAGCATACCACCGTACCCCGAGCCACGATATATACCGCTACCATCGAAATATAGAATGTATGTCCGTATCTGTCCGGTCTATGGTCCTCCTTGTAACACTACATGTGTCATATTTTCATCATAAATGCCCCCTGAATCTCAATTTCTCTCTAAATTCTGCTACAATGCCTCCAAGATGAGAATCCCGTCCGAAAATGTGCTAGTCGGTCCCATCATCTGGTTTCCAGGGACGCTAGATGGCACAAAATGTCATATGCGGTAGCTATATGTAGAGACCAACCAACCAATTGTTTTCCCATAGACCTTAGTGTTAACGTTTTGGATTATTTCATTCAAATTCTTGAATTGAATATGACGATTATGGTTTATAACAAAAGTTTAGGGTCTGATATAACACCTAATCAAAAAAAAAAGTTGGGTCCTTCAGCTCAATTTTTCTCCAGGGTAGCCATTTTGAAAATAGGTGAATTTCGCAGTAAAAATTCTCAAAAATCTTAAATGTTTACCTGTTTACTATTACTACGTGAACTTTTGGGAAAAAAACAATCGGACTTAAGAAATTTATATCAACATTTCTTATTGATAGTTACCTATCAGGCTACATATCTATTTTCTCACTTCATAACATACTGGCCAATCAGGGGCTGCCAGACATTTTATCCTTGGCTCAACGTTCTATACACAGGGGCTGTTTCAAAAATATATTTCTTCAATTGGTTGGTTGTTCCCTATAGGATCTTTCACATTTTTCAAATATAACTTTTCTGGAACAGGAAAGAACCATAGGCTGTGCTATCAAAATATGCAGTGCCTGACTGCAAGTCTTAGGCTGGTAGGTTGATTCTTCTATTGGTACCGGATATGAAATTCTTAAGAGAAAACCACATTAAAATTGAGTTAATTTTGAAATGTAAATTTTAATATCTTGATAAGCTTTGAATTTTAAGGGATGGCTTTTGGTTAATAGCCAAGTATAGAAATCGTGCTACTCAAAATATAAACAAATAAGATATAGAATAAAGATCAGGGGCAGATAACTCAATGTTATCTCCTCCACCCCCTAATTTCTGGTCTTTTTGTAAAAAATGAAGAAAAAAAAGGCCGAACGAGAAAACAAATTAGGAGTAGAGCCATTATTTAGATAAAAGAGTCGAAACACAGACACAGAACACGAAACCGGGCAAGTGACAACAAAAAATAACCAGATATATCACTAAACACTGAACTGGGGTAGTGACAACAGAACAACCAAACACATCACCGAATACCGAATCGGGGTAGTGACAACAGAACAACCAGACACACACCCACACATTGAACCGGGGTAATGCCAGCAGTACAACCAGCATACCACCGTACCCCGAGCCACGATATATACCGCTACCATCGAAATATAGAATGTATGTCCGTATCTGTCCGGTCTATGGTCCTCCTTGTAACACTACATGTGTCATATTTTCATCATAAATGCCCCCTGAATCTCAATTTCTCTCTAAATTCTGCTACAATGCCTCCAAGATGAGAATCCCGTCCGAAAATGTGCTAGTCGGTCCCATCATCTGGTTTCCAGGGACGCTAGATGGCACAAAATGTCATATGCGGTAGCTATATGTAGAGACCAACCAACCAATTGTTTTCCCATAGACCTTAGTGTTAACGTTTTGGATTATTTCATTCAAATTCTTGAATTGAATATGACGATTATGGTTTATAACAAAAGTTTAGGGTCTGATATAACACCTAATCAAAAAAAAAAGTTGGGTCCTTCAGCTCAATTTTTCTCCAGGGTAGCCATTTTGAAAATAGGTGAATTTCGCAGTAAAAATTCTCAAAAATCTTAAATGTTTACCTGTTTACTATTACTACGTGAACTTTTGGGAAAAAAACAATCGGACTTAAGAAATTTATATCAACATTTCTTATTGATAGTTACCTATCAGGCTACATATCTATTTTCTCACTTCATAACATACTGGCCAATCAGGGGCTGCCAGACATTTTATCCTTGGCTCAACGTTCTATACACAGGGGCTGTTTCAAAAATATATTTCTTCAATTGGTTGGTTGTTCCCTATAGGATCTTTCACATTTTTCAAATATAACTTTTCTGGAACAGGAAAGAACCATAGGCTGTGCTATCAAAATATGCAGTGCCTGACTGCAAGTCTTAGGCTGGTAGGTTGATTCTTCTATTGGTACCGGATATGAAATTCTTAAGAGAAAACCACATTAAAATTGAGTTAATTTTGAAATGTAAATTTTAATATCTTGATAAGCTTTGAATTTTAAGGGATGGCTTTTGGTTAATAGCCAAGTATAGAAATCGTGCTACTCAAAATATAAACAAATAAGATATAGAATAAAGATCAGGGGCAGATAACTCAATGTTATCTCCTCCACCCCCTAATTTCTGGTCTTTTTGTAAAAAATGAAGAAAAAAAAGGCCGAACGAGAAAACAAATTAGGAGTAGAGCCATTATTTAGATAAAAGAGTCGAAACACAGACACAGAACACGGAACCGGGCAAGTGACAACAAAAAATAACCAGATATATCACCAAACACTGAACTGGGGTAGTGACAACAGAACAACCAAACACATCACCGAATACCGAATCGGGGTAGTGACAACAGAACAACCAGACACACACCCACACATTGAACCGGGGTAATGCCAGCAGTACAACCAGCATACCACCGTACCCCGAGCCACGATATATACCGCTACCATCGAAATATAGAATGTATGTCCGTATCTGTCCGGTCTATGGTCCTCCTTGTAACACTACATGTGTCATATTTTCATCATAAATGCCCCCTGAATCTCAATTTCTCTCTAAATTCTGCTACAATGCCTCCAAGATGAGAATCCCGTCCGAAAATGTGCTAGTCGGTCCCATCATCTGGTTTCCAGGGACGCTAGATGGCACAAAATGTCATATGCGGTAGCTATATGTAGAGACCAACCAACCAATTGTTTTCCCATAGACCTTAGTGTTAACGTTTTGGATTATTTCATTCAAATTCTTGAATTGAATATGACGATTATGGTTTATAACAAAAGTTTAGGGTCTGATATAACACCTAATCAAAAAAAAAAGTTGGGTCCTTCAGCTCAATTTTTCTCCAGGGTAGCCATTTTGAAAATAGGTGAATTTCGCAGTAAAAATTCTCAAAAATCTTAAATGTTTACCTGTTTACTATTACTACGTGAACTTTTGGGGAAAAAACAATCGGACTTAAGAAATTTATATCAACATTTCTTATTGATAGTTACCTATCAGGCTACATATCTATTTTCTCACTTCATAACATACTGGCCAATCAGTGGCTGCCAGACATTTTATCCTTGGCTCAACGTTCTATACACAGGGGCTGTTTCAAAAATATATTTCTTCAATTGGTTGGTTGTTCCCTATAGGATCTTTCACATTTTTCAAATATAACTTTTCTGGAACGGGAAAGAACCATAGGCTGTGCTATCAAAATATGCAGTGCCTGACTGCAAGTCTTAGGCTGGTAGGTTGATTCTTCTATTGGTACCGGATATGAAATTCTTAAGAGAAAACCACATTAAAATTGAGTTAATTTTGAAATGTAAATTTTAATATCTTGATAAGCTTTGAATTTTAAGGGATGGCTTTTGGTTAATAGCCAAGTATAGAAATCGTGCTACTCAAAATATAAACAAATAAGATATAGAATAAAGATCAGGGGCAGATAACTCAATGTTATCTCCTCCACCCCCTAATTTCTGGTCTTTTTGTAAAAAATGAAGAAAAAAAAGGCCGAACGAGAAAAAAAATTAGGAGTAGAGCCATTATTTAGATAAAAGAGTCGAAACACAGACACAGAACACGGAACCGGGCAAGTGACAACAAAAAATAACCAGATATATCACTAAACACTGAACTGGGGTAGTGACAACAGAACAACCAAACACATCACCGAATACCGAATCGGGGTAGTGACAACAGAACAACCAGACACACACCCACACATTGAACCGGGGTAATGCCAGCAGTACAACCAGCATACCACCGTACCCCGAGCCACGATATATACCGCTACCATCGAAATATAGAATGTATGTCCGTATCTGTCCGGTCTATGGTCCTCCTTGTAACACTACACGTGTCATATTTTCATCATAAATGCCCCCTGAATCTCAATTTCTCTCTAAATTCTGCTACAATGCCTCCAAGATGAGAATCCCGTCCGAAAATGTGCTAGTCGGTCCCATCATCTGGTTTCCAGGGACGCTAGATGGCACAAAATGTCATATGCGGTAGCTATATGTAGAGACCAACCAACCAATTGTTTTCCCATAGACCTTAGTGTTAACGTTTTGGATTATTTCATTCAAATTCTTGAATTGAATATGACGATTATGGTTTATAACAAAAGTTTAGGGTCTGATATAACACCTAATCAAAAAAAAAAGTTGGGTCCTTCAGCTCAATTTTTCTCCAGGGTAGCCATTTTGAAAATAGGTGAATTTCGCAGTAAAAATTCTCAAAAATCTTAAATGTTTACCTGTTTACTATTACTACGTGAACTTTTGGGGAAAAAAAACAATCGGACTTAAGAAATTTATATCAACATTTCTTATTGATAGTTACCTATCAGGCTACATATCTATTTTCTCACTTCATAACATACTGGCCAATCAGTGGCTGCCAGACATTTTATCCTTGGCTCAACGTTCTATACACAGGGGCTGTTTCAAAAATATATTTCTTCAATTGGTTGGTTGTTCCCTATAGGATCTTTCACATTTTTCAAATATAACTTTTCTGGAACGGGAAAGAACCATAGGCTGTGCTATCAAAATATGCAGTGCCTGACTGCAAGTCTTAGGCTGGTAGGTTGATTCTTCTATTGGTACCGGATATGAAATTCTTAAGAGAAACCACATTAAAATTGAGTTAATTTTGAAATGTAAATTTTAATATCTTGATAAGCTTTGAATTTTAAGGGATGGCTTTTGGTTAATAGCCAAGTATAGAAATCGTGCTACTCAAAATATAAACAAATAAGATATAGAATAAAGATCAGGGGCAGATAACTCAATGTTATCTCCTCCACCCCCTAATTTCTGGTCTTTTTGTAAAAAATGAAGAAAAAAAACGCCGAACGAGAAAAACAAAAAAGATAACCAAATGAC
>NW_022979696.1:0-23653 GCF_902652985.1 Pecten maximus | reverse complement strand
AAAAAATTTTTAACGGGTTTGCTAACCGCGGAAAAGGGGTTAAAAAAAACCCAATACCCTTAGGGTAAAAATGTTGGGACGCTTTCAAAAACGGGTGGCCCAATTTCTGACGTCATTTCTAGAGCTGCTAGGAGCTTCGGATCTTTTTGGGCACCTCCAGTGGGATGTGATAGACAGGAAAACGTTATGATTTCGGCAAAACTTCCATCGGTGAACAATTAACCACGCTACCGCGGACGCGTGGTTACAATACTACGGAATATGGTGACGCTCAACGTGCAGTTCTGACGTCATTTCTAGAGCTGCTCGGAGCTTCGGATCTTTTTGGGCACCTCCAGTGGGATGTGATAGACAGGAAAACGTTATGATTTCGGCAAAAACTTCCATCGGTGAACAATTAACCACGCTACCGCGGACGCGTGGTTACAATACTACTGAATATGGTTACGCTCCACGTGCAGTTCTGACGTCATTTCTAGAGCTGCTAGGTGCTTCGGATCTTTTTGGGCACCTCCAGTGGGATGTGATAAACAGGAAAACGTAATGATTTCGGCAAAACTTCCATCGGTGAACAATTAACCGTGCTACCGCGGACGCAGTGGTTACAATACTACGGAATATGGTGACGCTCAACGTGCAGTTCTGACGTCATTTCTAGAGCTGCTAGGAGCTTCGGATCTTTTTGGCACCTCCAGTGGGATGTGATAACAGGAAACGTATGATTTCGGCAAAACTTCCATCGGTGAACAATTAACCACGCTACCGCGGACGCGTGGTTACAATACTACGGAATATGGTGACGCTCAACGTGCAGTTCTGACGTCATACCTAGAGCTGCTCGGAGGTTCGGATCTTTTTGGGCACCTCCAGTGGGATTTGATCAACAGGAATACCTGCTCATTCCGGCAAAACTTCCATCGGTGAACAATTAACCGCGCGTCCGCGGTAGCGTGGTTGCAATAATACGGAATATGATGACGCTGACCGTCCAGTTCTGACGTCATTTCTAGAGCTGCTAGGAGGTTCGGATCTTTTTGGGCACCTCCAGTGGGATGTGATGAACAGGAAAGCCTGCTCATTCCGGCAAAACTTCCATCGGTGAACAATTAACCGCGCTACCGCGGACGCATGGTTACAATACTACGGAATATGGTGACGCTCAACGTGCAGTTCTGACGTCATTTCTAGAGCTGCTCGGAGCTTCGGATCTTTTTGGGCACCTCCAGTGGGATGTGATCAACAGGAAAACGTTATGATTTCGGCAAAACTTCCATCGGTGAACAATTAACCACGCTACCGCGGACGCGTGGTTACAATACTACGGAATATGGTGACGCTCAACGTGCAGTTCTGACGTCATTTCTAGAGCTGCTAGGAGCTTCGGATCTTTTTGGGCACCTCCAGTGGGATGTGATAACAGGAAAACGTTATGATTTCGGCAAAACTTCCATCGGTGAACAATTAACCGCGCTACCGCGGACGCGTGGTTACAATACTACGGAATATGGTGACGCTCAACGTGCAGTTCTGACGTCATTTCTAGAGCTGCTAGGAGCTTCGGATCTTTTTGGGCACCTCCAGTGGGATATGATAGACAGGAAAACGTTATGATTTCGGCAAAACTTCCATCGGTGAACAATTAACCACGCTACCGCGGACGCGTGGTTACAATACTACGGAATATGGTGACGCTCAACGTGCAGTTCTGACGTCATTTCTAGAGCTGCTAGGAGCTTCGGATCTTTTTGGGCACCTCCAATGGGATGTGATAAACAGGAAAACGTTATGATTTCGGCAAAACTTCCATCGGTGAACAATTAACCACGCTACCGCGGACGCGTGGTTACAATACTACGGAATATGGTGACGCTCAACGTGCAGTTCTGACGTCATTTCTAGAGCTGCTAGGAGCTTCGGATCTTTTTGGGCACCTCCAGTGAGATGTGATAAACAGGAAAACGTAATGATTTCGGCAAAACTTCCATCGGTGAACAATTAACCGCGCTACCGCGGACGCGTGGTTACAATACTACGGAATATGGTGACGCTCAAGGTGCAGTTCTGACGTCATTTCTAGAGCTGCTAGGAGTTTCGGATCTTTTTGGGCACCTCCAGTGGGATGTGATCAACAGGAAACCTGCTCATTCCGGCAAAACTTCCATCGGTGAACAATTAACCGCGCGTACCGCGGTAGCGTGGTTACAATACTACGGAATATGGTGACGCTCACCGTGCAGTTCTGACGTCATTTCTAGAGCTGCTAGGAGCTTCGGATCTTTTTGGGCACCTCCAGTGGGATGTGATAACAGGAAAACGTTATGATTTCGGCAAAACTTCCATCGGTGAACAATTAACCGTGCTACCGCGGACGCGTGGTTACAATACTACGGAATATGGTGACGCTCAACGTGCAGTTCTGACGTCATTTCTAGAGCTGCTAGGAGCTTCGGATCTTTTTGGGCACCTCCAGTGGGATGTGATAGACAGGAAAACGTTATGATTTCGCCAAAACTTCCATCGGTGAACAATTAACCGCGCTACCGCGGACGCGTGGTTACAATACTACGGAATATGGTGACGCTCAACGTGCAGTTCTGACGTCATTTCTAGAGCTGCTAGGAGCTTCGGATCTTTTTGGGCACCTCCAGTGGGATGTGATCAACAGGAAAACGTTATGATTTCGGCAAAACTTCCATCGGTGAACAATTAACCACGCTACCGCGGACGCGTGGTTACAATACTACTGAATATGGTTACGCTCCACGTGCAGTTCTGACGTCATTTCTAGAGCTGCTAGGAGCTTCGGATCTTTTTGGGCACCTCCAGTGGGATGTGATCAACAGGAAAACGTAATGATTTCGGCAAAACTTCCATCGGTGAACAATTAACCGTGCTACCGCGGACGCATGGTTACAATACTACGGAATATGGTGACGCTCAACGTGCAGTTCTGACGTCATTTCTAGAGCTGCTAGGAGCTTCGGATCTTTTTGGGCACCTCCAGTGGGATGTGATCAACAGGAAAACGTTATGATTTCGGCAAAACTTCCATCGGTGAACAATTAACCAGCGCTCCGCGGACGCGTGGTTACAATACTAGGAATATGGTGACGCTCACCGTATAGTTCTGGCGTCATTTCTAGAGCTGCTAGGAGCTTCGGATCTTTTTGGCCAACTCCAGTTGGATGTGATCAACAGGAAAACCTGCGCTCATTCCGGCAAAACTTCCATCGGTGAACAATAAACCGCGCATCAGCGGTAGCGTAGTTACAATACTACAGAATATGGTGACGCTCACCGTGCAGTTCTGACGTCATTTCTAGAGCTGCTAGGAGCTTCGGATCTTTTTGGGCACCTCCAGTGGGATGTGATCAACAGGAAACGTTATGATTTCGGCAAAACTTCCATCGGTGAACAATTAACCACGCTACCGCGTACGCGTGGTTACAATACTACTGAATATGGTTACGCTCCACGTGCAGTTCTGACGTCATTTCTAGAGCTGCTGGGAGCTTCGGATCTTTTTGGGCACCTCCAGTGGGATGTGATCAACCGGAAAACGTAATGATTTCGCCAAAACTTCCATCGGTGAACAATTAACCGCGCTACCGCGGTACGCGTGGTTACAATACTACGGAATATGATGACGCTGACCGTGCAGTTCTGACGTCATTTCTAGAGCTGCTAGGAGGTTCGGATCTTTTTGGGCACCTCCAGTGGGATTTGATCAACAGTAATACCTGCTCATTCCGGCAAAACTTCCATCGGTGAACAATTAACCGCGCGTCCGCGGTAGCGTGGTTACAATACTACGGAATATGATGACGCTCAACGTGCAGTTCTGACGTCATTTCTAGAGCTGCTAGGAGCTTCGGATCTTTTTGGGCACCTCCAGTGGGATGTGATCAACAGGAAAACGTAATGATTTCGCCAAAAATTCCATCGGTGAACAATTAACCGTGCTACCGCGGACGCATGGTTACAATACTACGGAATATGGTGACGTTCACCGTATAGTTTTGACGTCATTTCTAGAGCTGCTAGGAGCTTCGGATCTTTTTGGCCAACTCCAGTTGGATGTGATCAACAGGAAAACCTGCGCTCATTCCGGCAAAACTTCCATCGGTGAACAATAAACCGCGCATCAGCGGTAGCGTAGTTACAATACTACAGAATATGGTGACGCTCACCGTGCAGTTCTGACGTCATTTCTAGAGCTGCTAGGAGGTTCGGATCTTTTTGGGCACCTCCAGTGGGATGTGATCAACAGGGAAACGTTATGATTTCGGCAAAACTTCCATCGGTGAACAATTAACCACGCTACCGCGTACGCGTGGTTACAATACTACTGAATATGGTTACGCTCCACGTGCAGTTCTGACGTCATTTCTAGAGCTGCTAGGAGCTTCGGATCTTTTTGGGCACCTCCAGTGGGATGTGATCAATCGGAAAACGTAATGATTTCGCCAAAAATTCCATCGTTGAACAATTAACCGTGCTACCGCGGACGCATGGTCACAATACTACGGAATATGGTGACGCTCAACGTGCAGTTCTGACGTCATTTCTAGAGCTGCTAGGAGGTTCGGATCTTTTTGGGCACCTCCAGTGGGATGTGATAAACAGGAAAATCTGCTCTTTCCGGCAATCCTTTCATTGGTGAACAATTAACCACCTGTCCGGGGCAGCGTTGTTACAATCGTTCGCGATATGGTGACGTTCAACATACAGTTATGTCGTCTTTTCTTGAGTAGTTAGGAGGTTCGGATCTTGGTCAGGAACCCGTGTGCAATACTACGGAATATGGTGACGTTCAACATACAGTTCTGTCGTCATTTCCTGAGTAGTTAGAAGGTTGGGATCTTGGTCAGAATCCGTGTGCAACTCGAGTGGGATGTGATAAACAGGAAAATCTGCTTATTTACGCAATCCTTTCATAGGTGAACAATAAACCACGTGTCCGCGGCAGCATTGTTACAATACTACAGAATATGGTGACGTTCATCATACAGTTCTGTCTTCATTTCTTGAGTAGTTAGAAGGTTCGGATCTTGGTCAGAATCCGTGTGCTCCTCGAATGGGATGTGATAAATAGGAAAATCTGCCTATTTCTGCAATCCTTTCATTGGTGAACAATAAACCACGTGTCCGCGGCAGCATTGTTACAATACTACGGACATGGTGACCGTTCAAAATACAGATTTGTCCTCATTTCTTGAGTAGTTAGAAGTTTCAGACTTCATGTGCACCTCAAGTGGGATGTGATCAACAGGAAAATCTGCTTATGTCGGCTATTCTTTCAATTGGTGAACAATTAACAACGTGTCCGCGGCCGCATTGTTTCAATACTACGGAACATGGTGACGGTTCAAAATACAGTTATGTCCTCATTTCTTGAGTAGTTAGAAGGTTCAGACTTCATGTGTCTCTCTAGTGGGATGTGATAAAACGGAAATCTGCTTATTTCTGCAATCCTTTCATTGGTGAACAATTAACCACGTGTCCGCGGAAGCATTGTTACAATACTACGGAACATGGGGACGGATCAAAATACAGTTCTGTCCTAATTTCTTGAGTAGTCAGAAGAGTCAGACTTCGTTTGCACTTTGAGTGGGATGTGATAAACAGGAAAATCTGCTTATTCAGGCAATATTTGCATTGGTGAATATTAACCACGTTTTCGCGGCAGCATTGTTACAATACTACAGAATATTGGGACGGTTCAAAATACAGTTCTGTCGTCATTTCTTGAGTAGTTAGAAGGTTCGGATCCTGGTTAGAATTCGTGTGCCACTCGATTGTGATGTGATTAAGAGGAAAATATACTTATTCCGGTAATCATTTAATTGGTTTACAATTAACCACGTGTACGCGGCAGCATTGTTACGTTATTACGAAATATGCATTGTGACGGTTCAAAAACAGATCTGTCATCATTTCTTGAGTACTAAGCAGTGCACCTCGAATGGAAAGGGAAATGTGCTCGTTTTGGTAACTAAATTCATGGATGACAACGAATCACGTGTCGGCGATAGTATTGTAACATTTTTACATAAGTGTCGGGTTATATGACGATTCTGTACTCATTTCTAGTGTACTTAGGACGGTCCGATCTTGGTCAGAATTCGTGTGCACCTCTAATGGTTTGAGGAAGACAGGGAAATGTTCTAGTTTCGGTAACCATTTTAATAATGGACCAGGAACCACGTGTCTGCTGTAGCATTGTAACATTCTTACGGAATGATACCGAGTTAAATGACGGCTAGGTAATCATTTCTAGTGTACTTAGGACGGTCCGATCTTGGTCAGAATTCGTGTGCATCTCAAATAGGATGTTGGAGACATGGAAATGTGTTCGTTTTGATAATCAAATGCATGGTTGCCAAGGAACCACGTGTCCGCGGTAGCATCATAACATTCTTACCGAATGTTGCCGGGTCAAAAAACGGTTCTGTTATTATTTCTAGTGCATTTACCGTGCGGGTAAATGGTCCAATATTGTTCAGAATTCGTGTGAATTTCGAGTGAGGTTTGGAAAACAACAAAAAATGTGCTAGTTTCGGTAACCATTCTAATGGTCACCAGGAATCATGAGTTCGTGATAGCATTGTAACATTCTTACGGAATGTTGCCGGGTTAAAAAAAAAAACGGTTTTGTGATCATTTCTAGGGCACTTAGGACAGTCCGATCTTAGTCAGGAATCCTGTGCACCTCGAGTGGGATGTGGGAGAGAGGAAAATGTTCTCGTTCCGGTAACCATTCTAATGATGGACCAGGAACCACGTGTCCACGATAACATTGTAACATTTTTACAGAATGGTAACGGGTTAAAAAGCAGTTCTGTGATCATTTCTAGTGTACTTAGAACTATCGGATCTTGGCCAGAACTCATTTTCCCTTCGAGTGGGATGTAGGGAACATAAAAATGTGCTTGTTCAGTTAAATATTTTAATGGTGGACTAGGAACCAGGTGTCCGAGGAAGCATTGCAACATTCTTACGGAATGGTGCCGGTGTAACGTGAGAAAATGACGATTCTGTAATCATGTCACGTGTTCTTAGGATGGTACGATCTTCGTCAGAATTCGTATGCACCTCTTTTCTGACAGGTTGAACCGAATGTGTTAATTTTAAAGGTTAACTGTCTATGTTTTAACCTATCACTATTGTTGTTCCTCAGGGGTCAATTCTTGGACCGTTATTTCTTATATAAGACATGTCCATCATAATTTTGTTACTATATACGCTGATGATACCTCCCAAGATTTAGTAGGTAACTCTACTAAAGAAGTTGAATTTCGTCTTTCATAAAATCGAAAGCGTACAATATACATGTAGAGTGGAAAGAAAAGAACAAACTAAATTTGAACCTTAATAAGACCCAATATAAGTTGATGTGGTCATCACAGGGTTAAGCTAATACTAGGGAAATTGATATTGGAGTAAATGGCAACGTTATTTCAACTGTTTGCAATACATAACTTTTAAGTATGTTTCCAAGATAAAAACGACGTTCCATATTTATGTAAAACCATATAAACTGTCTTATTTGAGCCGTCTCAGTCGGTGATGGTCTTTAAAATGCATTGAGAAAAATGCTCAATTTGAGACTTTTATCTTATTTAAATAAATTGACCCCATAGCAAGGTTTTGACTTAGACACATTCTCTGATGAAATTTAAGGGAGAGAAGTTAGCCCCGATAATGACCAACATGACACAATGAGCGTGGATTAAATCAAAAGAAATTATGGTACATGTAGTTCATAAAACGGTTTTTCTTAAATGCATGTTTTTAAAATCTTTGAACTTATAAATGATCACCAAAATGTTAGAAGAAGAAGAAGAAGAAGAAGAAGAAGAAGGTCGTCTGAGGGCGTTCGTGCTGACAAGTGAGACTTCCTTTATCGGGAGTGATACAATAATGTACATACAAGTACATGTATACATGTAGAACGGCAGTTTAATTGGTACATTTTTTGTACGTCCAACTTTGTCGTCAATTCGATGATGCCAACAAAATGTCATAATCATAACATAAGAAGTAATGATAAGATAATATGAAGTGTTTGGTGAATAACCTAGTAGTTGTATACTATAGCATAATCTAGCCTAGTGAAATACTGGTTAACGAATTAAAACAGATAATTGTGTATCTAAGAGCCATGTACGGAGCTGCAGTAGCCTCAATGCATGTAGACGAGTGTAAATTTAAGTTGACTGTTTCATGAAGCAAAAGAATGTTAATGACGGTTTGATATTTGCCTTTATACCATTGCGAGACTACAAAGTCGTAAAGTCGTACATGTAACATTACGTACAATGTACGAGATACATGAGTGCTCTACTGTAAGGTTATACATGTACATGTAGGTAGCATTTAAGCAGGGACGTCTATAATGCAAAATAAATAAAGGTATTCTTGTCGTAAATACGGGATAGCTAAAAATACACCATATGGCACTAAAAATATAGCCAGAACGATAAAAAAAATTGCGACAGAATACGGATTATTTTCTCTCGGCTATCCGCTTTTAAGGTTATACACATCACCTCAAACGTCTGTGTGATCTCGATAATCACACACGTGCGAACTTGAGAAACTTGGACAGAGGAAACGTCATACTAGATTCTAGGTCGAGTTTGTTTTTGTTTTTGTTTTTATACGTAAGTATCGAGTATCATTATCATTTTAATTACATTATGGCGTTTATTTTGGGTAACATCATATGAACATGTTTCTTCTACCAACCAGTGCGGAAGCTGTGTTCCGATCTGACCTTCAATGGCTTGTTCATCATTATTTGCCTGTTTGCTTACATCAGTCAGTCAGTTGGACTAATCATAATCAGCTTGTAGCTATATCTCATTTATCCATAAAGTGCAAAGGTAGGTGCTATGTTATGCGTGATATAATGATGTTCACGGGTCTGTACTAATGCATAATGTCAACCTAACGTGTTACCAATTTTTTTTTTTTTTTTTTTTGAGGGGGGTGGGGCACCCGGCGGGCGGTGTACCTAATGAGTGTCCAGGGACATTTTGCACGCCCAGGAATTCGTTAATGAAGATTTTTTGATATTTTTTTCTGTAACATATTAATGACATCATTATCTAACACCATGCAAAATTTCACTTCGATCAAATGATTTTATAATACGGAAATGCACCACTGAAGTTATGATACTGGCATTTGAGTGTCCAGGGCGTATTTTACACGCCCAGGAAGTCGTTAATGAAGATTTTTTTATTATATTTTCTGTAACATACAGATTATACCTTTATCTAACATCATGCAAAATGTCACTTCGATCGACGAGTGCATAATACTAAATTTTCCAATTAAATCTTACGAAGTTACAATAAAGTTGCCCTGTATTCCGGCAGTGGTCGGCACATGAGTGTCCAGGGAGGTTTTTTGCACGCCCAGGAAGTCGTTAATTTATATTTTTTGATTATTTTTTCTGTAACATACAGATTATACCTTTATCTAACACCATGCTAAATTTCATTGCGATCGGAAGAGTACATAATACTAAATTTTACCATTAAATCTTACAAAGTTACGATGAAGTTGCCCTGTATTCCGACTGTGGTCGGCATCGGCACATGAGTGTCGGGGAGGTTTTTTGCACGCCCAGGAAGTCGTTAATTTATATATCTTTATTATTTTTTCTGTAAAATACAGATTATACATTTATCTAGCACCATGCGAAATTTCACTTTGATCAGACGAGTGTATATTATTGTATTTTGTTATTGAATCCAGCCTTCGGTGATAACTTCACTGTCCAGGCCATTTTATGTCTACCTGGGATCTGACAAAGTAATCCCGTAGCAACGCCCACCTGCGGTGTGACCGGTAATTGTATTGGTTTACATAACAACTTGACATGTCCCTGTTAAACCTGTTGAGATATAACATATTGCAACCCGGAATAATATACAAATAAAAACTTACTATTTCATCAGCTACGATTATTCCTTCAGTTACAGTTTCAGTTCAGTAATTAGAACGTTTAATAACATCGTAAACTTTGTGTTCTAAAATAAATACGAAAACTATACATTCTAAGTTAAATACTAAAATTATGTTTTACAACATAAATAGTTTTAATGAGTGACAAGCCCGTGTGTTCGGCTAATCTATCTAGACACTCGCTAGATAACGTACAATCAGGGGCAAAAATATATTGTTTTAGTATTTTAGTACAATTAACGACTTAAAAATAAATAAATCAATTATTTATCAATCTCCTGCAAATCAAATAGAATATAACACATTATGACAGAATTAATTGTTACGTAATAAATCCGTTGCAATATCTGATAAAATCAATTATTTATCAATCTCCTGCAAATCAAATAGAATATAACACATTATGACAGAATTAATTGTTACGTAATAAATCCGTTGCAATATCTGATAAAATGTATTGAAATCGGCTACGGACTTACTTAACATGACCGTATTCTGGTTCGCCCAATAGGAGAAAGTCGGAGGTTTGATTTTTGCGGAAAGGTTATAACAATGTTAATTGTAAATTTATAGAAAACAACTAAGGGCCTATAAGGGTCGTTCAAGGATTACCACACATATAATCAGGAGAATTAATTTTAAAATGGGGGGGGATTTTTGTTGTTTTTTTTGTTTGTTTTTTTTTTTGTTTTTGTTTTTTTTTAAACAGGCGAGAAACATCACAAAACCACCACGTTCATTTCCAGTATGTCCATAATGTCCGAAACATTTGCTGGGAGTGATTGGTTGCACAAGGGAATGTCATAATAAATGTGTAGCTGAAACAACTGAAAATAATGTAGTGCATCGTTTCTTGGTTATATGCTTTTAATTAAATTGTTTGCACATTGCTATTTGAATTAATTTACACATTTAGTAATTATTAAACAAGAATATTTCATCATTTACTGTATGTGAATGATGATTTTGTATTCTTTTAACTGGAAGTTTTCCTCTTGCATCAGAATTTTGATACAAAATTTTCCATAATTTCTTTAGTGCTAATTATATAGAGAACACATAAAAACATAATGATTTTCATTCTGGAGCTTCCTTCAAGTGAACTGATGTAAGTATGTAGTTCATTACTAATTTCCATAGCTTTAATCTTGAACCACGTACATCATATCATTATTTTGGACAGAATCATAAACTTGTATGAAATGGAAAAAAATAACAAAACCATCATTAAGAAGTTTATATACCAGATAGTCATTCACTGTACTCCTGCACCGTGTAGGGGCCCTTCTGATTATGGGATAGACTGCAGTATCATTTCAGTAGACCTATCATATGAAATAATGTAGGCATTGTCAACAAACAAAGACATGAACAGTTTTGATTTTTGGCATGATAAATGGTAATTTTACAATAGCTGTTTTCCATGCATGGCTGTGTGAAGTTAGCTCAAGTAACATATACCACATTCAACATTCAAAAATTTCATCTTGTGTTGTGTAGAGTGACCTACAACATTCAAGTTTTGAATGATCAGCTGCTCGATATACGACATTCTGATATTGAATGTTGTGCAGCTCAACATTCATGTCGGACCCAGTTATTATTTTTGGGTATTTCCCATGTACTTTCATAAATACACATTTCCCTCCTGTTTTTGATTCGCTTTAATTTGTTAGGTACAGAGGTCAAAAGGTAAACATTTATGTACATGTATAATTCTTTGGGAGTATGGGGGCTTTAAAAAAAGATTATAACGAAATATTATTATTTAAATTCATATATACATGTATGTTATTCTGAATCTACTATTTCTTCACCGTTTTAGGACTTAAGTGGTATTTCAAAGTGAAGATATTTTTTTTGTAAAAGCATGGCCATCATTAGCTATAACTGATAATATTTATGAAAATGCCTTTGGCACAAGTGTGTTAAGTTTTTGCTAACTTCTTTTAATAGCAGTTTAAAGTTGAGAATGAGTTTGTTAACCGTAGAAATAGATGTACTGTTTCTGTTTTGTATTTAGTTGCTTGATATATGAAAAAGTTACTCTACAGTTTTAAGTGTTTGATGTATCACTGTCAGTGTGTCACGTGTGATATATAAAGTAGTAAGTTCATCAGATATGTAATACAACGTTAATGTGGTAATAACTAAACTTAAATAACACTGTTAATATACTGTGATATCAAAAATGCTTTATGACATCACAATTTGATATATAATATTGCGCAATTGTCTCTGTACAGAAAAACATTGGGTCTGAGTTGAAATAGAAATTATAGAAATTAATTTGAAAGTTTTAACTTATATTCTCACAAATAAGATTAAAAAATCGTTCACTCGTGGTTTAATGTATAGGAGTGTGGCTATAAAATTATTGGGGAAATTTAAGATTGATAAATTCCATATTACATAGCCGCTAGTTCATGTAAAATCTGCTATTCAAAATTAAACCATAGTAAATTGCAATCTATGTATGAAGTAGTAGCCGTCGCCCGTCAGTGACAATGATTATAGGTGTTTTACAACAGTGAGGTACATATCTTGTATGACACTCAAGTGAGTACTCTAGTAATTTTAATTGTAATCACCATTTAATCCTGAAGTTACCCTGCAGCTGGTAATTAAGATATGATGATAGATGGCAAACAGGAACTTACAATAGTGGCTTATAACTTATAACGATTCAAACAATGAAATGATATGAACTAATATAGGTTTGTAAACAGCAAGGGTCATTTGACGTGATGGCTCTTGGCAGTAGTAGCTGGTACTGGCTTCATCACTGAACAACGTAAAAGTCAAAGCCCCCAGTTACATGTTGATCTTATGACTGGAGTGAATGGAGTAAAATATCTTAATTGCCCAAGTGTTATCAGTGATGACAGGCAGATGAAGTGTAGCAAAAACTATATAATGTTGATTCAATAACACTTAATACACAATGAATGGGTGTTGACAAGTTTTTTAATAAAATGCTATATACATTTTATATGTACAAAGTCACAAGGTGTCTCCTACATTTAAATCCTTTTTGAAGTCTGTTTTCTATTTAAACATTGAACTGCTTTCAGTTGGAAGTTATGGGCTGATGAATGCCAACTGGTAGCGCGGCGCGCTTCATTAAATTTGCCTTTGTCAGGCCAGTTGGCATTCATCAGCCCATAACTTCCAACTGAAAGCAGTTCAATGCTTATATTTACATTTGACAACGATTTTTAAAGACTATATCCAGGCATTTTGCTCCGACGATGAATGAACAAATTATTATCGTCAAAGACGGAACAGCCTTTTCAACAGCCATCTTTCGTTATCGCCGCCGTGACAATTATGACGTCACTATATGAATGACGTCATAATAAAGATTTGGAAGTTATGGACTCATAACTTCCAAGTGAGCTTGGTAAAGTTATGTAGTGGGGCTGCAGTGTAAATGTAAATATATGTATATATGTAATTGATTGGCTTGATGTGTTTTGATAAATTGTGATCAGGAACATTATATGGTGGAGGAGACTCAGAGTTGTGTTAGCCTAGATGAAATAATCTGGCTCCTCAGGGAGCAGAGAGCAGGCAGATGGACAGGTCAATGCAATTTGGAATTAGATGATATTCTTTTAAAAGTCTTTACATATTAAGGGATTTTCAACATTTATTCTGAAGTACCCTAAACTGGACAAACTACATATTGTATAACTATTAAGTCTAAACGCCCAGGTGAGTGATGCAGGCCTTATGCGCCCCTTTTTACAGAGATCTAGATTATGTATACGTAACTGCCATCATACTCAGATAAAACCACTTATAAAGATATCAAAAGCATTTAACAAACATTGGTAAGACTTTATAAAATTTATATAAAATTTGCTGTGTTTTATGATTTTTATGCACAATACATGCTGTAAAATGTAATGACTTCAATCATTTTTGCATCAGTTGTTCTTTTAAAGTGTGTATTAGTTTCACCATGGGTTTTCTCCAACAATTCATACAGGTCAAATTTATATACCAAGCAGGTGTCATACACTATAAATATCTTGTGATCAATATGTACATTTTTTTGTACCCTAGGATTAAACTTTGTCAGGTGAATCACTTGAGGTATAAACTTCAGCTGAGTATATATGATATTGATCATGAACTGCTTGCTTAAATAGTAACATTTAGCCATATAGAACTATGTACATTGTATTTGCATGGGGAGTCCTGTATAATTATGATAGGTCCCATTACCAATTGAAATTTTTTCAAAAATTTGAGAAAAAATTTCCCAGTCGGAAGTTATACTCATGCAACTAAAAGTGACAAAAAAGGCTATTATTTCAATTATATCAATTACATTATATAAATGAAAATCACTCTTCGTATACTGTATACACATCATTTCAATTGCTTAGCGAATTTGCATGTGCGACACGTCCCATAACATTTCTATTTATCTGAATTCCTTGCCTATAACAAGTATAACAAGGCCTCTCAATGATCGATACAAATCCCTCGCTATTGAACACTGATCAATTTGCAGTAAAAGATGTTTAGAATTGTCTAATCACAATGCCACTTAGGAAAACACAGTTAAATATCATAGCAAGAGATGATAGTTGTGTGTAAAAAAGATCACTACTACGTATACATGTACTATGAATAAACTAACTTTTTTGTACAGTTTTGCATTGCAATCTCCAGTGAACCAAATTGAGGTAATATTTATTTAATTATTAAGCTTGCTATAAATAGATTTTCGCAGTCCTCCTGCCACCAACTTTGTTTATTATTAGATATATTCAAAGTCTTAAAAAGTATCTTCTCTTGTTATGATATTTAGCAGTGTCTTCCTGAGCAACATTGTGATTACCGTAGACTATTCCAGTTGGTTCTTAATTAGTTGTGCCCACTTAATCTTGAGTCATGCATCGATCAGAACCGGAAAATAAATAACCCGACAGGTACAAGTATAGCCATCTTTGATTTTAACAGTTGAAGATTGTTATTGCTATTTCTTGAGAAGCACCTTCATTAAAGATTTTTCTAAAGCTTCATATCTGATATGTAGATTTCCCTTGGTCCCTATAGCTAGTTGTGCCCATTTGATTTTGAGCCTCATATTACAAAATGGCAAACATTAATTGAAGTTTGGTATTGCTATTTCTAATTCAATCACATGTATTGCGTACGTTTTTTTCTTATTTTTCATTTTTTCCCCATTTATATCGTTACTAGCCCCTGTGATCCAAGCAAGATCTTTCAATGGTGGGCACCAGAATCACCCCAAGATGTCTTGCATCTTAATAGCATTGCATAATGAAAAATATGTAAATAATCCATCTCTCACCTCTACAAACATCGGTATAATTATCAACCATTAATGATCAAAGTTTACGATGAAAAAGAAAACTAAATTTCAAAGCTCTGATATATATATATCAATGACATGTAAATAGCTTAAGCATATAAGGACCTTGTTAACAAAGTATATTTAACATTTTTGTGTAGCTTATACTTTTACACAGTGTTTTTACTGCTTGGTGGGTTATCATCCAAAGTTAAATTGACATTCTGTGGTTGCTGTATATGCTATTTTTACCTTTTATAGGTCATGGCTACCACATACCAACTGAGTGGCAGAGAATCCCCAGCCATATATCAGGCAGTAGACACCAACCCAGTTACTGATTCTACAGTCATTCAAGGTTAGTCACTCTTTTTTATGAAGGGTGTTTAATTTACTGTACTCTGTTAAGTGAGGGATACCAGAATCCTACAGCCATTCAAGGAAGCTAGGTCTCTGTTTTTGTACTTGAACTGTACAGCCCTGCTAGGTGAGGGATGCCAGTCTTAGTGGTTGGAATTCTACAGCCATTCAAGGTAGGATATGTAGGATGTATAAACTGTAAAGCCCTGCTAGGTGGGGGATGCCAGCCTGTGCCACAATCCTACAGCCATTCAAGGTAGGTCTCTGTTTCTTAATAAGATCACAGGTGCCTGACTCGTTTTATAAAAATAATAGCATATAGAGTACATTTATATGTACTCTATATGTTATTATTTTATAAAACTAGTCAGGCACCTGTGATTAGATATACATGTAGATATGTTGGATTGACACCAGCCCAGACAGGATTTTATTAGGGTTCATGCATGCAGTCTTAAAGTAAACCAAACCTGTCAAAATTGCCCCTATCTAATCTGGATCACTGTCTATTTCGGAGTTATCATTCGGTCCAAGCATTTTCCCTCTTAACTTAAATAGTAATTAAAATCAACAAATAACAAAATCTTATCAAACACTTTGAAAGCCTTCACAAGTACTACACTTGTATCTTTTGAGGGTCAAACTGATATAGAATGACAGGATGTTAGTACCAAGAACAGCCCAGATACAGGTAAACAGTGCAGACTGTAAAACAATGTGGTCAGTGAAAATAGGTACAAAATGTATGTATTGTTTACAATATATATATACAATCCGAAATAGCGATAGAAAATATTATTTGATATGAAGTATCTTTCAGCATATAGAAATCAATGACTTCTTTTTTGTCTTTAATGTATAAGGATAGTGAGTTCTTTAATTCTGCAGTTGTAAATAAAATTTACTAGTAATATTTTACATTAATTTCATGATATGTAATGTATATGTGTAATGTGCATGTCTCAATCTTTAGGGCTTCTTATCTTTGTGACCTTCAATAATTACTTGATCCATCTGTCCATCAATGTCTGTCCAAAAAATTAGTTTCTAGCTGCAGATAACTTATATATATTTATATAAAATTGGTCAAGACATTCAGTTCCCAAAAATCAAGGTAAAAGTGTCAGAAGGTCAAAGTCAAATTTTTCACATTCCTTCACAGGATAACTTAGATCTCTGTAGTATAGAACTTTTTTTCGGACATTATAAAGCAAAGTTGTCAGAATTAAACATGTCAGCAGCTGACCAATGATCAAGGTTAAACTAGGTCAAATGTCATTTGGGTCAAATTGATCTCTGACAATGACAAAGGATGTTAGACACAAATCAAACCTTCTGTACATGCTAGCCCAGAAAATATGGAGGTGGAAAAAAACAAGAGTCACAACAATTAATAGTGCATTTTTATTTTGCATTCTGTGATTTGGTTTGAAGTCTCACCTCAGTGACATTGGGCAGATGGCATCTTAATGATTATTGTGAATATGTAGCCACACAATGGGGCCCTTGCTTACCTGTAAGTGTTCTAGTTCAAGATGACTGTTGTTTTCTGTCAAATTACATATTTGTTGTGAAAATGTGATCAAATTTTATAAGTAGGTATATAATTCAAAGCTGACATACCAAAAATATACTGTCAGTTGGACAAAGTTGCTGCTATTTCCTGACCTCTAATTGTTGGAAATTTGAATACTGTCCAGTTTTATTCAAATATATAAGAGATGAATTAGTTACTCTACTCTAAAATCATCTCTGGTGTTGGTGAAATTTTGGGGACCAGTAGTTACATCAGTCCAGTTCCACTATAAACATTCACACTACTGCTAATTAAGTGTCTTTATTAAGACCCATACAATATGTAGGTGTCTTGTTTAAAATATTATCCAGTTCATTTTAAGATATAACCTATATTATGATGTATTTAAATGAGTAAAACAAGTTCATTATTAGGTATTATTTTGATTTGAAATATAATCAATAGGCTGAAAATTGTGGGTGCATGAAATTTGAAAAATTCAAAATGAAACAATTTCTTAAATGGCACCACACCACAGTTGTTGTTCATATATTAAGAATTGAAGTCCACAAGAAATTTGTGCTGCGACATCATAATAGTTATATAGGTAAGTTAAGAGCCTATCTTGGCCTGTTATATTACTATTGCACTTCCTCTTTAATACCAAAAGCCTCAAAAAGGTCAACAAAGAGAAATTTATATATGACTGATAAAGAAATTCTATTGAAAATCTGTGAAAATTGAGAAAAAAGAAAAAGAAAAAAAAAACATTATCCTTTTCTTAAATTATAAGGGTCAACTTCCAGAGAGGGTGAATGCAGATGCAATTTGACAGAAGCTTGGGACCTATGGTCATATCAGGTTTTGACCTTTACATCAGTAGCTTTGGTTTACATGAAAAGCTGTGAGAATTTAAAAGAAAATTATCCTTTTCTTACATTACTAGGTTCAACTTCCAGGATGAATGCAGATGCAATTCTACAGAAGCTTGGGGCCTATGGTCGATATCAGGTTATGATCTTTGCATCATTAGCTTTTGTTTACATGAGAGGGTCGTGGCCTGTCTTAGCAAGTATTTTCCTGGCTGCTGACCCAGGCCACCACTGTAGAGTACCTAGCAACTCGTCCCTCAATGCATCTGTTCCGGGTAAGGTTGAGGAAGATGGGACATGGACCCCTGATCAGTGTGTTATGTATGTCCCTGGGAGTGACCACAACAAGACACAGAGTTGTAGTAATGGCTGGCAGTATGGCAACCAGTTTGAATCTACCATTCTCACAGAGGTAATTAGAATGTTCACAAACATGAGTTACTCAGTAATGTTGAAAATTGAGAAATGTTAAGTACAGATTTGAAATACAATGTATATTGAGATGGAAAATAATGCTAACAATTTTGATTTATAGTCAATAACAGAAATTTGTAAAGAGCAAGTGCAAAGGCTAGAACCTTTCTGCAATGGTGTAGAAACAAAGGTCATTAATTTATTTCCTTGGTATTCTGTTACAGTGGGACTTAGTCTGTGACAACAGCTATCTGGGTGATCTCTCCACCACCATCTATATGGTCGGTAACACATGTGGAGCTCTGCTGTTGACTCCAATCTCCGATAAGTTTGGACGTAAGAAGCTGATTCTGTTTTTGCTGTGGATACAGGGAGTGTTTGGTGTGGCGACAGCTTTCTCAAACAGCTACACTCTCTTTACCGTTCTTCGTTTCTTCATCGCTCTTCTCAACATGGTAACTAAGTAACATTAGAAACATTACTATACTGTTGGTATTAGCAATTATTGTATTTTTATGTAATTTGATATATTGCTGAGATATTACATATTTAATCTTATTCCACGTTGAAGAAAGTTGAAAGACGGAGGATGTGTAGATGATACAAAGGATTTCATACATAGAGGGATCTGTCTCTTAATTGATCTGTATGTACAGTTCATGATCAGAACATTTCTTAAAAACTTAAAAGCTATAATTGAAGAAGGGTACCTCATGGTATTTTATAGCTTTTGATCATAAACTTTCTTGTGGCTTTGGACACTCATCTGTTTAAAGTAGTCTTTTCATGGCTTTGTTTCCTATGTAATATAATGCAATATTGTTCTTCCCATCAGCCTTCATCTTCGCTAGCCAAGGCTTCTGATTACGTTACACTCACGAACCCTTGGCAGATATAGTCGTCAGTTCTGGCCCTCTAGCGGAGATTCGAAATTACCACCCTTTACGCATGAAATTTTTTACCAATCAAAACGAACGTTACCGATTTACTTCATCTGTGATGTTTACAAACACACATGTAGGCTTGTGTCATTTTGATGAGATATGTGATCAATGACTTCTATCAATTGATCAAACACTGCGAATGTTTCCCCAAAGATTGTACGTATCTGCATGTATTTAGGTAAAATGCCATGGCATAGTCGACAATGTAGCTCTGTACTGGGCGCCGCAATTTTTGTTTACTGCAAAACCAAGCATTAGTGTAAAACGCGATTTGATTGGGTGCCCTGGGATTCCAGGGCGCGACGGTTTGAACACAACTTTATCTGCCAAGGGTTTGTGGAGTGTAACGTAATCAGAAGCCTTGGCTATATAGAAGATGATCAGCCTTGGGATAGCTCGGTACTGTTCTGAGAGTACAGTAGCTATAATTCACATCAAACTATCTAATTTGACTAGATTTGGCTATAACTCTAGAGGTTATCTGAATGTGATCCTGATCACATTATCTTCAGATGTTTAATCTTTAGCCATAACATATATTAAACAAAGCCATTAACAGATTATTAGTAACCTACTGGGAACCAGGGTTGACTGTAGTTCAGTGTGGCGTACATGTCTTTCTCTCTGTCTACACTATATCTTGTCTGGGTTTTATAATCCTCTACGCTACCTGTAAGGTAACTGTCGTTGTAACTTCATGCTAGGGGTTCCCCTTGGTGAAACAGTTATGTACCAGCTAGATCACCTTGACCTATATTTTGACCTATCATCTACATGAAAGTAAAACATAAAAAAGTTTTATGTCTTGTTTTCATCTAGGTGGCGTGATGTGACTGTGTCATGTACCAAAAGTAGGTTGTTGACTTTTAACCTGCATCAACGAAAACGTTTTTTGGGCTGTCTTCTTCATTACTATTCACTTGAAGTATATATAGAGGTTACACAACGAGTGGTTGTTGGATATGGAATTCATTTCACATGAGCAAGTTATTTTTTAAAGTTACAAAAGACACGAGCTTTAGCGAGTGTTTTTTGCAACTTTTAAAAAATAACTTACGAGTGTGAAATAAATTCCATATCCAACGATTTCGAGTCGTGTGACCTGTTTCTACCACAATAATATCGGCTTGAATCAAAGGGAAACGTGGCCAAGTATAATTTCGCGTATGCAAATAAAGTGTACTGGTGATGCCCGGGACCCGGTGATGTGACGTCATTAGATTATTGATGACGTCAATAACAATTGCAGCTTGGGTCAAAGTTCACCGTGTTAGCCGATCAAAATGCGTACAGAGTTTATACCACGTGTGTGGTATAAACAGATTGTTAATCAACAGCTGTAATGATTAACTGATGGTCTGAGAGTTGAATAACACAGGGTATTGTGGTAGTAATATATATATATACTCACTAGTAGGTGAGGCAGTGTGTCTTGTATCAAAAGTAGGTCACTCTGACCAACATTTTGACCGTTGCCTACCTCAAAGGAAAGGACCAATACCTCTGGTATAGGCTTAACCTGTTGTCCAATCCCTTCTGTCAATACTAATTAATTGTAATAATGTTCTATGTAAGAATATTTTGTTTTATAGTTGTTGTGTTGACAATAAAATATTTTGAAATTGAAATCAAAGAACAAAATTGTAAGGGGCAATTGATCTCCTGTACTACTGTACTTGTCACTCTGGAACTTCTTACTTGCATAGAACCTCTGACATTGCCTACTAATATAAATTAAATTCCTTAATTAATTCACATAGATGCCACTAAAAGCAATTATTAGTCCCCCACCGGAATCCGGGGGGGACTATAGGTTTGCGTTGTGTCCGTCCGTCTGTCCGTCCCTCCGTCCGTCCGTCCGTCCGTCCGTCCGTCCTTCCGCACACTATTTGTCCGGGCTCTATCTCCCATACTATAAGACACTGGAACTTCATACTTAGTGTGTGGGTTCCCTGTGGGAAGGCGGTGTGTCGCGTACAAAAACCGGGTCACTGTGACCTATATTTTGACCTCTGACCTACATTAAAGAAAAAGCTTGTCCGGGCTCTATCTCCTACACTATAAAGCACTAGAACTTAATACTTAGTAGTATTGTTCTCTGTGGGAAGGCAGTGTGTTGCGTACAAAAACCGGGTCAATGTGACCTATATTTTGCTATTTTTTGACCTCTGACCTACATTAAAGTAAAAGTTTGTCCGGGCTCTATCTCCTACACTATAAAGGACTAGAACTTAATACTTGGTAGTATGGTTCCTTGTGGGAAGGCGGTGTGTCGCGTACCAAAACCGGGTCACTGTGACCTTTATTTTGCTATATTTTGACCTCTGACCTACATTAAAGTAAAAGTTTGTCCGGGCTCTATCTCCTACACTATAAAGGACTAGAACTTAATACTTGGTAGTATGGTTCCTTGTGGGAAGGCGGTGTGTCGCGTACAAAAACCGGGTCACTGTGACCTATATTTTGACCTCTGACCTACATTAAAGAAAAAGCTTGTCCGGGCTCTATCTCCTACACTATAAAGCACTAGAACTTAATACTTGGTAGTATGGTTCCCCGTGGGAAGGCGGTGTGTCGCGTACCAAAACCGGGTCACTGTGACCTATATTTTGACCTCTGACCTACATTAAAAAAGAAAAATTTGTCCAGGTTCTATCTCCTACACTATTAAGGATTAGAACTTTATACTTGGTAGTATAGTTCCCTGTGGGAAGGCGGTGTGTCGCGTACCAAAACTGTGTCATCTACTCTGCAATTCCCATCCAAACCATATTGGAAATCAACATACCACAAATAGAAGCAGTTGGAATCATCACTGGCAATTTGCTGCTTGGATGCATATATATACCTCCTAACACATCTTATAACCATTTAAATTCAGCTATATTACAGTTATTCAAGCTATGCACAACACAAGCAAAGTTACATAAGTGTACAAACATTCTTGTTGTTGGAGATTTCAACATGGACTTCGCAAAGATGGACAGCCTTCAAAAATCTTGTAAACTTCACCAACTACTGACCACGCCTACCCATTGCCTTGGAGGAATTCTTGACTTGGTCTTCTCATCCAAATTATTCCCAGTGACAAACAAACCTGTGTTCTTCTCAGATCACCATTTAATCAATATACAGTACTGTTGAATTCAATGTAAGCATAACAAACAACATCTTGTTATTATTATTACAATTTCATGTCTATTGCAGTAAAACCTGTCTATAAAGGATACCCAATAGAAAAACTAAAGGTGTCCTTCATAGACTTGTGTCCTTTATATAGAGATCATTTATAGAGTATACCTACAGTGTACATGTATTTAGTGAGAATGGGATGGTTCCTGTATAGAAGCGGGTCTCTGTAAACTACATCTTCACCTTTCAATACATTGAAGAAAATACATGACCTTATTGCATCTCGAGATTCACACTCATTGCTATTGGATCTCGAGATAACAACCCGGTGGGGGACTGTAATTCGTTGAATTATCTTGTTGAATTATTGAAATGGTGAGTCTGTCAAACCTTCAGTGTTTAGAATTGTAGTTCCTACACAAGTTCATCATCTGTGTACTCTTGGGATTATATAATTTCGAATCTGTTTTGGGAATGTAATTCGCTGAATTGCATGTGACTTCTTTTAATCAGATTGCTTGGAAAAAGCACCTAAATGCATACTTTTTGTAGTACACAAGCAAAATGTCTTCATGTCAATTTGACCTGAAAATCTTGACCTGACCCAATTGACCTGAATTGACATGAAGACATTTTGCCTGTGTATATGTGTGTCTGTGGATTACACTGTGTCATTCAAACTTATGTTTTTTTTCTATTGTCGATTATTTATGAATAAGCTTTCTGATTCTATTATTAACTATTTGTTCAAAAAAAGCTATTTGTCAGTTGATTGTTACTGTGAGTGCATGGTAAACTTTGTGTTGCAGCCAATAGCTCTGACAACCTATGTGATGATGGCTGAAGTCTTCCCTGCTTCCCATCGAGCTCTACCTTCAGTAGGTATCAACTGCTTTTGGGGTATAGGCCTTATCTTCCTGTCTATGTTCGGCTACTTTCTGCGAGACTGGAGCCACTTGCAGTTGTTGATATCAGTTCCCAACTTCCTAACGATAATGTATTACTGGTAAGTTTTTTCTGGTGAGAAGGTCATGACTACGTATACTTTATATAAAGTTGGAAATATTCATGGGGTATTTACCGATAATTTAGATAATTTAGAAGT
>NW_022979695.1:0-1095 GCF_902652985.1 Pecten maximus | reverse complement strand
GCAAACTTTCGCTGTAGGCCTAGTTACATGTAGCATACTGGGTAGGTTTTTCGTTGATAAAAAATGTAATAAACAGAATATCTAACAGTGTCTTCAGTAATACCAAATATATTTCACGAGTGGGGCTAATATTTTGATATTTTTCACGAGTGTGCAGCACGAGTGAAAAATATCAAAATATTAGCCACACGAGTGAAATATATTTGGTATTACTGAAGACACTGTTAGATACAGTATCCTCTATATATAGCCTTGAGGATAATTGAGGTCAATCGTTAATTAAAATACTGATATTGTACATCTGAACATTAAAATACAATGGCAAATACATCGTATATGAAATACTTAATACAATAGGTTACTGTAGTTGTTAATAATTAAAATATTTCAAAATACTGTAAGAGGGCTGAGCATGGGGTTCCAATATAGATATATACTATCTCTACCTTCATTAACAGATAGTGTGAATAATATATAGCTACCTGTAAGAAAATGGTTATAGAATTATAAGTGTGACCTTTGACCTTTTCGTCTTGACCGATTTTGACCACCAAAATTTAATCAGTTGTACATATAGAACATATAATGCCATAATGCTATGGTGTGTGAATATGAACTGAATATGGATTTAAAAGGTATTGTATAATGCAACATTTTTATTTCAAAAGAAATATACCGTATTTATTCTAATAAACGCCCCGGGGGCGTGAAATTTTTCCAATGGGGGGCGTTTAATGGCGATCAAAATTTCGGTAAGTTGTGAGATCTGTTGTACGTACCCATTTCACACCATGAAACATGTGTATATGTATCCAAAATATTGTAAAACTAAGTGACAAACATTTTGACACCCGTGTATGACATGTCGGGACATTAACGTTTGTTGATATGATATAGTGGTACTGTGTATATAGTTACTGAAACTTTGTTTTGTGCTTTATGTTAGTTTTATGTTGGATATCCTTTAAATAATTACCTCTGGACACACGTGGATGGATATATAACTGTGCCACGGTAAGTTCTTTTTCTCGAATTGAGGAGTTTTTCTTTCCCAAAAAAAAGGGGGGGGGGGGGGGGGGGGGGGGGTGTGTGTTT
>NW_022979694.1:0-6994 GCF_902652985.1 Pecten maximus | reverse complement strand
CGGCGGTGTATATAAAGTATCGCCGATTTTACCGAAACGATTTGGTAAAACGATACTTTCTTTCAATAATTTCAAGTTCTAATGCTTCTTAGATCAATACATTGCAGATCCCGGAAGGACCAGCCGCCCATTGGACCACGACGGAGATATGGCCGACGGATATCCGGTCAGGTATTTCCGGCCAGTCTAGGTAATGATTTTTTTTTCTGTCTTTTTGCTGTTGTAGGATTGAAGGGCAGATTATTTGTCAGATTCAAGTTCTTACAAGGCTACATTCAAACCTTAACGGGTGGTTATGAATGCACCAAGTTTGAATGATGTTTCTGTACATTAGCTGTCCATTCCCTACAAACAGTATCTTTTGATACAAGTGGTAGTGCCTTGTAGCATCAGTGACGCGGCCTGATGATACAAATCTGTCCTAAAGTATCTTTCGATTTGATCGCGGCGGTGTATATAAAGTATCGCCGATTTTACGAAACCATTTGGTAAAACGATACTTTCTTTCAATAATTTCAAATTCTAATGCTTCTTAGATCAATACATTGCAGATCCCGGAAGGACCAGCCGCCCATTGGACCACGACGGAGATATGGCCGACGGATATCCGGTCAGGTATTTCCGGCCAGTGTAGGTAATGATTTTTTTTTTTTGTCTTTTTGCTGTTGTAGGATTGAAGGGCAGATTATTTGTCAGATTCAAGTTCTTACAAGGCTACATTCAAACCTTAACGGGTGGTTATGAATGCACCAAGTTTGAATGATGTTTCTGTACATTAGCTGTCCATTCCCTACAAACAGTATCTTTTGATACAAGTGATAGTGCCTTGTAGCATCAGTGACGCGGCCTGATGATACAAATCTGTCCAAAAGTATCTTTCGATTTGATCGCGGCGGTGTATATAAAGCATCGCCGATTTTACCGAAACGATTTGGTAAAACGATACTTTCTTTCAATAATTTCAAGTTCTAATGCTTCTTAGATCAATACATTGCAGATCCCGGAAGGACCAGCCGCCCATTGGACCACGACGGAGATATGGCCGACGGATATCCGGTCAGGTATTTCCGGCCAGTGTAGGTAATGATTTTTTTTTCTGTCTTTTTGCTGTTGTAGGATTTAAGGGCAGATTATTTGTCAGATTCAAGTTCTTACAAGGCTACATTCAAACCTTAACGGGTGGTTATGAATGCACCAAGTTTGAATGATGTTTCTGTACATTAGCTGTCCATTCCCTACAAACAGTATCTTTTGATACAAGTGATAGTGCCTTGTAGCATCAGTGACGCGGCCTGATGATACAAATCTGTCCTAAAGTATCTTTCGATTTGATCGCGGCGGTGTATATAAAGTATCGCCGATTTTACCGAAACGATTTGGTAAAACGATACTTTCTTTCAATAATTTCAAATTCTAATGCTTCTTAGATCAATACATTGCAGATCCCGGAAGGACCAGCCGCCCATTGGACCACGACGGAGATATGGCCGACGGATATCCGGTCAGGTATTTCCGGCCAGTGTAGGTAATGATTTTTTTTTTTGTCTTTTTGCTGTTGTAGGATTGAAGGGCAGATTATTTGTCAGATTCAAGTTCTTACAAGGCTACATTCAAACCTTAACGGGTGGTTATGAATGCACCAAGTTTGAATGATGTTTCTGTACATTAGCTGTCCATTCCCTACAAACAGTATCTTTTGATACAAGTGATAGTGCCTTGTAGCATCAGTGACGCGGCCTGGTGATACAAATCTGTCCAAAAGTATCTTTCGATTTGATCGCGGCGGTGTATATAAAGTATCGCCGATTTTACCGAAACGATTTGGTAAAACGATACTTTCTTTCAATAATTTCAAGTTCTAATGCTTCTTAGATCAATACATTGCAGATCCCGGAAGGACCAGCCGCCCATTGGACCACGACGGAGATATGGCCGACGGATATCCGGTCAGGTATTTCCGGCCAGTGTAGGTAATGATTTTTTTTTCTGTCTTTTTGCTGTTGTAGGATTGAAGGGCAGATTATTTGTCAGATTCAAGTTCTTACAAGGCTACATTCAAACCTTAACGGGTGGTTATGAATGCACCAAGTTTGAATGATGTTTCTGTACATTAGCTGTCCATTCCCTACAAACAGTATCTTTTGATACAAGTGATAGTGCCTTGTAGCATCAGTGACGCGGCCTGATGATACAAATCTGTCCTAAAGTATCTTTCGATTTGATCGCGGCGGTGTATATAAAGTATCGCCGATTTTACCGAAACGATTTGGTAAAACGATACTTTCTTTCAATAATTTCAAATTCTAATGCTTCTTAGATCAATACATTGCAGATCCCGGAAGGACCAGCCGCCCATTGGACCACGACGGAGATATGGCCGACGGATATCCGGTCAGGTATTTCCGGCCAGTGTAGGTAATGATTTTTTTTTTTTTTGTCTTTTTGCTGTTGTAGGATTGAAGGGCAGATTATTTGTCAGATTCAAGTTCTTACAAGGCTACATTCAAACCTTAACGGGTGGTTATGAATGCACCAAGTTTGAATGATGTTTCTGTACATTAGCTGTCCATTCCCTACAAACAGTATCTTTTGATACAAGTGATAGTGCCTTGTAGCATCAGTGACGCGGCCTGGTGATACAAATCTGTCCAAAAGTATCTTTCGATTTGATCGCGGCGGTGTATATAAAGTATCGCCGATTTTACCGAAACGATTTGGTAAAACGATACTTTCTTTCAATAATTTCAAGTTCTAATGCTTCTTAGATCAATACATTGCAGATCCCGGAAGGACCAGCCGCCCATTGGACCACGACGGAGATATGGCCGACGGATATCCGGTCAGGTATTTCCGGCCAGTGTAGGTAATGATT
Source organism: Pecten maximus (assembly GCF_902652985.1). Classification (NCBI taxonomy): domain Eukaryota; kingdom Metazoa; phylum Mollusca; class Bivalvia; order Pectinida; family Pectinidae; genus Pecten; species Pecten maximus. Next base: position 4,122 of record NW_022979694.1, on the reverse strand, counting down.
TTTTTTCTGTCTTTTTGCTGTTGTAGGATTTAAGGGCAGATTATTTGTCAGATTCAAGTTCTTACAAGGCTACATTCAAACCTTAACGGGTGGTTATGAATGCACCAAGTTTGAATGATGTTTCTGTACATTAGCTGTCCATTCCCTACAAACAGTATCTTTTGATACAAGTGATAGTGCCTTGTAGCATCAGTGACGCGGCCTGATGATACAAATCTGTCCTAAAGTATCTTTCGATTTGATCGCGGCGGTGTATATAAAGTATCGCCGATTTTACCGAAACGATTTGGTAAAACGATACTTTCTTTCAATAATTTCAAAGTTCTAATGCTTCTTAGATCAATACATTGCAGATCCCGGAAGGACCAGCCGCCCATTGGACCACGACGGAGATATGGCCGACGGATATCCGGTCAGGTATTTCCGGCCAGTGTAGGTAATGATTTTTTTTTTCTGTCTTTTTGCTGTTGTAGGATTGAAGGGCAGATTATTTGTCAGATTCAAGTTCTTACAAGGCTACATTCAAACCTTAACGGGTGGTTATGAATGCACCAAGTTTGAATGATGTTTCTGTACATTAGCTGTCCATTCCCTACAAACAGTATCTTTTGATACAAGTGATAGTGCCTTGTAGCATCAGTGACGCGGCCTGGTGATACAAATCTGTCCTAAAGTATCTTTCGATTTGATCGCGGCGGTGTATATAAAGTATCGCCGATTTTACCGAAACGATTTGGTAAAACGATACTTTCTTTCAATAATTTCAAGTTCTAATGCTTCTTAGATCAATACATTGCAGATCCCGGAAGGACCAGCCGCCCATTGGACCACGACGGAGATATGGCCGACGGATATCCGGTCAGGTATTTCCGGCCAGTGTAGGTAATGATTTTTTTTTCTGTCTTTTTGCTGTTGTAGGATTTAAGGGCAGATTATTTGTCAGATTCAAGTTCTTACAAGGCTACATTCAAACCTTAACGGGTGGTTATGAATGCACCAAGTTTGAATGATGTTTCTGTACATTAGCTGTCCATTCCCTACAAACAGTATCTTTTGATACAAGTGGTAGTGCCTTGTAGCATCAGTGACGCGGCCTGATGATACAAATCTGTCCTAAAGTATCTTTCGATTTGATCGCGGCGGTGTATATAAAGTATCGCCGATTTTACCGAAACGATTTGGTAAAACGATACTTTCTTTCAATAATTTCAAGTTCTAATGCTTCTTAGATCAATACATTGCAGATCCCGGAAGGACCAGCCGCCCATTGGACCACGACGGAGATATGGCCGACGGATATCCGGTCAGGTATTTCCGGCCAGTGTAGGTAATGATTTTTTTTTTTTGTCTTTTTGCTGTTGTAGGATTGAAGGGCAGATTATTTGTCAGATTCAAGTTCTTACAAGGCTACATTCAAACCTTAACGGGTGGTTATGAATGCACCAAGTTTGAATGATGTTTCTGTACATTAGCTGTCCATTCCCTACAAACAGTATCTTTTGATACAAGTGATAGTGCCTTGTAGCATCAGTGACGCGGCCTGGTGATACAAATCTGTCCAAAAGTATCTTTCGATTTGATCGCGGCGGTGTATATAAAGTATCGCCGATTTTACCGAAACGATTTGGTAAAACGATACTTTCTTTCAATAATTTCAAATTCTAATGCTTCTTAGATCAATACATTGCAGATCCCGGAAGGACCAGCCGCCCATTGGACCACGACGGAGATATGGCCGACGGATATCCGGTCAGGTATTTCCGGCCAGTGTAGGTAATGATTTTTTTTCTGTCTTTTTGCTGTTGTAGGATTTAAGGGCAGATTATTTGTCAGATTCAAGTTCTTACAAGGCTACATTCAAACCTTAACGGGTGGTTATGAATGCACCAAGTTTGAATGATGTTTCTGTACATTAGCTGTCCATTCCCTACAAACAGTATCTTTTGATACAAGTGATAGTGCCTTGTAGCATCAGTGACGCGGCCTGATGATACAAATCTGTCCTAAAGTATCTTTCGATTTGATCGCGGCGGTGTATATAAAGTATCGCCGATTTTACCGAAACGATTTGGTAAAACGATACTTTCTTTCAATAATTTCAAATTCTAATGCTTCTTAGATCAATACATTGCAGATCCCGGAAGGACCAGCCGCCCATTGGACCACGACGGAGATATGGCCGACGGATATCCGGTCAGGTATTTCCGGCCAGTGTAGGTAATGATTTTTTTTTTTGTCTTTTTGCTGTTGTAGGATTGAAGGGCAGATTATTTGTCAGATTCAAGTTCTTACAAGGCTACATTCAAACCTTAACGGGTGGTTATGAATGCACCAAGTTTGAATGATGTTTCTGTACATTAGCTGTCCATTCCCTACAAACAGTATCTTTTGATACAAGTGATAGTGCCTTGTAGCATCAGTGACGCGGCCTGGTGATACAAATCTGTCCAAAAGTATCTTTCGATTTGATCGCGGCGGTGTATATAAAGTATCGCCGATTTTACCGAAACGATTTGGTAAAACGATACTTTCTTTCAATAATTTCAAGTTCTAATGCTTCTTAGATCAATACATTGCAGATCCCGGAAGGACCAGCCGCCCATTGGACCACGACGGAGATATGGCCGACGGATATCCGGTCAGGTATTTCCGGCCAGTGTAGGTAATGATTTTTTTTTCTGTCTTTTTGCTGTTGTAGGATTGAAGGGCAGATTATTTGTCAGATTCAAGTTCTTACAAGGCTACATTCAAACCTTAACGGGTGGTTATGAATGCACCAAGTTTGAATGATGTTTCTGTACATTAGCTGTCCATTCCCTACAAACAGTATCTTTTGATACAAGTGATAGTGCCTTGTAGCATCAGTGACGCGGCCTGATGATACAAATCTGTCCAAAAGTATCTTTCGATTTGATCGCGGCGGTGTATATAAAGCATCGCCGATTTTACCGAAACGATTTGGTAAAACGATACTTTCTTTCAATAATTTCAAAGTTCTAATGCTTCTTAGATCAATACATTGCAGATCCCGGAAGGACCAGCCGCCCATTGGACCACGACGGAGATATGGCCGACGGATATCCGGTCAGGTATTTCCGGCCAGTGTAGGTAATGATTTTTTTTTTTCTGTCTTTTTGCTGTTGTAGGATTGAAGGGCAGATTATTTGTCAGATTCAAGTTCTTACAAGGCTACATTCAAACCTTAACGGGTGGTTATGAATGCACCAAGTTTGAATGATGTTTCTGTACATTAGCTGCCCATTCCCTACAAACAGTATCTTTTGATACAAGTGATAGTGCCTTGTAGCATCAGTGACGCGGCCTGGTGATACAAATCTGTCCTAAAGTATCTTTCGATTTGATCGCGGCGGTGTATATAAAGTATCGCCGATTTTACCGAAACGATTTGGTAAAACGATACTTTCTTTCAATAATTTCAAAGTTCTAATGCTTCTTAGATCAATACATTGCAGATCCCGGAAGGACCAGCCGCCCATTGGACCACGACGGAGATATGGCCGACGGATATCCGGTCAGGTATTTCCGGCCAGTGTAGGTAATGATTTTTTTTTCTGTCTTTTTGCTGTTGTAGGATTTAAGGGCAGATTATTTGTCAGATTCAAGTTCTTACAAGGCTACATTCAAACCTTAACGGGTGGTTATGAATGCACCAAGTTTGAATGATGTTTCTGTACATTAGCTGTCCATTCCCTACAAACAGTATCTTTTGATACAAGTGGTAGTGCCTTGTAGCATCAGTGACGCGGCCTGATGATACAAATCTGTCCTAAAGTATCTTTCGATTTGATCGCGGCGGTGTATATAAAGTATCGCCGATTTTACCGAAACGATTTGGTAAAACGATACTTTCTTTCAATAATTTCAAATTCTAATGCTTCTTAGATCAATACATTGCAGATCCCGGAAGGACCAGCCGCCCATTGGACCACGACGGAGATATGGCCGACGGATATCCGGTCAGGTATTTCCGGCCAGTGTAGGTAATGATTTTTTTTTCTGTCTTTTTGCTGTTGTAGGATTGAAGGGCAGATTATTTGTCAGATTCAAGTTCTTACAAGGCTACATTCAAACCTTAACGGGTGGTTATGAATGCACCAAGTT
>NW_022979693.1:0-14839 GCF_902652985.1 Pecten maximus | reverse complement strand
GTCCTGAATTAGTCTAATATTATACCCAATAAATCTATTCCGTATATAGCCATTTTGATCAGTGCTTATTATTTTTGACATAAAAGGTTTAATTCTATTTGCTAAAGCATATGCCGCTATTTTGTAATCCATATTTAGAAGAGTAATTGGCCTCCAGTTTCGTAGATCAAGAGCATCATTCTTTTTATAAATAAGTGTAATTACTCCTTTCTTTTGAGACGTACTTAATTCTCCCCTTCTATAACAACTATTCAAGGCTCCAACTACAGTTGTACCTATTTTCTCCCAAAAAGTTTGGTAAAATTCAGACGCGAGCCCATCACTACCAGGGCTTTTATTCGATTTCATTTTTAGTACAGCGTCCTGACCTCCTTCAATAACAATTCACCCTCACAACAATTTTTCTCATTCTCGCGAAGCTCATACTCAACATGACAATTTTTAATGTATTTGTTTACTTCAACTTTATCTGGATTATTTGTTTCATATAACTTTGAGTAAAAATTTTCAATTTCTTTCAAGATTTTTTCTGGGTCTTTTTCAATTTCTCCAATATCTGTACGTAGTTGTGAAATTGTATTTTTTTTAATTGCCTATGTTTTTCCTTACCCAAGAAGTACTTGGTATTTTTTCCCCATTTTCTACCCATTCAACTCTCGCTCTAATTTGAGCCCCTCTTGCCTTTTCTTGATAAAGATTATTTAATTGATTTTCTATATCTTTAATTTCATTTTGATTTTCATTACAAGGATTCTCATCATATTTTTCGTTCATGATGGTAAGCTCATTTTCTAACCGAGTTATAGTACATTTTTTCATTATATTTGTCCGTCTACAGTATTCAATTGTTTTGTGCTTTATAATTATTTTACAGTATTCCCATAAGTCAACTGGATTTAAATTTTGTGTATTTTCTAGGGTATCGTCAATAACTTTACCTATGAAACATTTATATTCGTCATTTTCTAAATAGCTGTTGTTTAGTTTCCAAATTCCGTTGCCCTTTAACTTAGCATTATTTTCTTCAATTTTTAATGACACTGCCAAGTGATAGGTGTGCTTAATTTGTGCTGGTCTTATGTCACAGCTTTTTATATTGTTTATGTTATTCTCGATTAGGAAGTAATCGATCCTACTAGCTTCACCTGGTGTCTTTCTTCTCCACGTGAACTGTTTTTTGTGAGGATTACGCACTCTCCATATGTCGATTAAGTCGTTGTTTTTTTATTAACTGTTTAAGTCCATAAGTGTTTCTGAAAATTATGTTCTGATTCCTAGATATTCTATCTGTTTTTTCTTTTCTTTCATTAAAATCCCCTCCCGTAGTGACCATGCCTTGTTTAAATTTGTTTAATTCTAGATTTACATGCCTTAGAAATGTGTTTCTAGTTTTTTCATCATTCGGAGCATATACATTTAATACTGTATATATGTTATCCTCAAATGCTATATTGAGCATAACATATCTACCTTCAGCGTCAATCAATTTGTCAATTACAGATACATTTATATTTTTACTTATAAACACACTCACCCCTCTGCTATTTGTTTTACCAAAGCTATGATAACTATTAGCAAAATTGAACGTCTCTCTATCAATTCGATCACTCAAATCGCTAGAAAAATGTGTTTCTTGTATAAAAGCTATTCCAAACTTTTGTTGTTTAAGCCATTCATATAGCCTGAAACGTTTATCTTTTTCTCTTACGCCTTGCGCATTTAATGTTAATAAATGCAACACAATCATTTCTTATGTCATTTTTGATTTTTTTGTTTTTTGATATCGGCTTCCATTACCGGTGTAGGTGGTGATCTGTGTTTTGATTTACTATTGTCTCTTGTTCTGTTTGGTGTCTGATCCTTTTGTTGGGAAGCAGACTTTAGGAATCTTTCCATTGTTCTAATATTGCCTTTCCCGTTTTGTATGCCCTGTGTATGCGTTTCCTTGTTTTAGCTTCTGTTTCTTTCTTTCCTTTGCTTCGCCCTCATCTCTGTTCTTCTTTATCTCCTCTTCCTCCTCTTCGTTTGTGTCTGTCGATTCGTTGCCCTTAACATCGCAATCTGCTTGTTTGTGCCCAACTCCATTACAAAAATTACAGATCCAACCAGTTGTACACTCCTGGGGCACATGTCCTTCTTTTTTACATTTATTGCAGTATTTCTTCTTTTCTGTGATGTTACCTGCTATTTTCTTAGGTTGACCATAGTACCACAGACCTGCGTTATATTTTCCTACTTTCAGGAATTTTGAGAGATGGCCGGAAAGTTTTTCTACAATTACGATCCTGTCGCCTGTGTCACAATTGGTCAGTTTATTGTTCACTCTTAGCTTCTCGCGATACAAATCAATTATGTGTTCCGGCGATACAACATTTCCAAGAGAAATATAGATTTCCTCATGTTTCAACCACATATTTTTATCAATTACACGATAGCCAAACACGTCCTGTTCGCTAAGGAACACAGGCTTGGCTTTCCCGTAACCTACCGGGTAAGCTGTGTTTTGTTGATTGTTTTCAGAAACATGTAATTTGTTTTCATTAATATTGTTAGTGTAATTTTCGTCAGTACTCACCGGGCGTTGTTTTGGTGTACAAGTAAGTTCCCACTCACCTGTCTGGAGCATAGCACGCACGGACTCGGGTATACTGGACACACTGTCGATTGTATAACCTACCCGTTCCGCCTGATTAGCTCGCACCTGTTCACTACTCATTTTACCAAATATATCAAAATTCCTTCTTCTTTTCTTCTTGTAAGAATCCAATCCTGTAGCAGTTATGCTTATAACCTACCACATCAAATTTTAGATCTCAACACACAATATTTTGATCACATTACCAACTAATTATCGGAGCACAAATTATCAGTCCATACCGTGGTCAGGTCCGATAACCTCTAATATTTTACATTGATACCATTGGGCATTGAAGAACATATAATTGGGTCAATTCTCTGAAAATAATGCCAATTTATATTATAATTAAGCCCCATTTTTCTTCGATTCGGTATTTCGAAGTCTGCTTCACCTGTGGTCCGTTTCAGTAAATATTCTCGACTTTGCCGAAATAAAAACAAGCTATATAATTGTTCATTTTAAACATGACAACAACTACCGACCACACATATCTAAAAATGTTATTGTTGATATCATCTGAATATTGCCGTAGTTATCTGTCACTTCGATTGTAAACCCATTGCCAAAGTCATGGAAGAATCGACCAATCAAATTGTTTTAACGTTTGATTTCCGTAATCTTGCAGCTACCTCCCTTACAACAGTAAATATGTTCCAAGTATCGCCTACAACAACAAATCCCGTGCACATGGCAACAAGATATTATCATTTGCATTTTATTTATTGGTCCTTTTCGTCAAAGGAAAATGGAATATGGAAATCGATGACAACGTTAACGCTATGACCAGTCACCCTGACCACAAATGCCACCTAATTGCAAGCCTATACATATGTACAGTTCTTTCTCGCAAACATGTACAGTAACCTATATTATGATGCAATGTATCGTCTCGTATGCCGTTATTGATATATTTCTCTAAATTATAGAAATACCCACCTAGTTGATAATGATGTAACATTCTAGAATATATATATTACACATTTAAGTAAATCGCGGACATATTTGCAGACCTTTGCTATAATGTCAGCCGTTTTGGAATGAACACGGAAGAGCAAAACTTTCTAAACATCTTGAGACGAATGCGCCTGCGCAATAGTTGTTTACATAAATATATTGACCTGGAGTTATTTGCAAAGTTCAGGTCTTCACATTTCGCTAGCGTTATGCATTCCTCAAATGGTATGCATCTTGAAAACATCTACTAAATACATTTCAACATTTTCGGAAAAACTACTACATAAAACGAAAATGTTTTTGCAAGTAAATTATTTGAAGCGTAAGGCAATGGGGGCAGCCATATTTCATTGAAACCGACAGTAGATGGCGTATTTGTGAATGTGGCTACCAAATATGGTCATATTTTTCAGTCCAGTTCTTGATTGCAATAACCGAACATTATTGTTCGTTTAAAAACCACCACGGGCTTCATTTACGACCATATAAAAACAGCCCTTTTTAAATTTGATGCGAGACTCGCGATCGGGCTTCTAGCTCTACTTGCATTGAGAAGAAATCGACGCGCTTCAATGAAGCGTGGCATTATTTCATAACTGTCGTGTTGATTAAATACACTAGACCTACCGGCATAATGCCCCCTTGGGGGTATATATTGGATACCTGTACAAATCACCTGCATGTATACAGAGGTCCCGAGACAATTAGGCTTCACACAATACCAGGTGTTGTTTCAAGGTTGACTGGCCTGACCTCGTGTCATAATAGCTCAGGTAAGCCGGTAACAGAAGTAACTTTTGGTATATTTTAACAGGTCCCGGACTCGAAATTGGTCCGGTGTTCGGAATTCAGAGGGAAGCACTATCAAATATCGGAGCTCATTGAGATATGGGCTGGTCATCTTGTTTATCAAAACAGCGTAAGGAAATTTTCAGGATGTATTCCCTACTTCAAAACGTAGACACGCACAGTATTTTACATAAAGTACATTCATTTCATCAAGAAGAGGCAATGCGTTGGAAGAAACTCGCGAGTGGCTTAAATATATCACATACACTTAACAGTAACACTACAATTAAAGTAAAAATGCATAATATTAGCAATACACTCATCGTGTCTAATGAATATACGCGGTTAAAAAATCTATGGAAAAACCGACGAAACCAGGGAAACAAACTTAAAAAACAAAACAAACCGGCATACAGATGTTTCAAAAAGGATTCTATTTCTGAATACTAAGTCATGTCTTACCTCTAGTGATAGAGACTGGTCGTTACACAAACTTAACTGAGGTTTTGGTTTGGTTTGGTTTATTTTGTTTAACGTCCTATTAACATCTAAGGTCATTTAAGGACGGCCTCCCATGCGTGCGACATGTATGCGTGTGGTGAGTGCGTATGTGTGTTTTGGGAGGCTGCAGTATGTTCGTGTTAAGTCTCCTTGTGATAGGCCGGAACTTTTGCCGATTTAAAGTGCTATCTCACTGAAGCATACTGCCGAAGACCCCCAGCAGCACACCCCACCCGATCCCATTATACTGACAACGGGCCAACCAGTCGTCCCACTCGAAATATGCCGAGCGCTAAGCAGAAGTAGCAACTACCATTTTTAAAGACTCTGGTATGTATCGGCTAGGGGACAGAACCCAAAACCTTCCTCACAGCGGAGAACGCTCAACTAAAGGCCAAAAGTGAGGCATTGTCAAGGGAGACATTAGGAAGAAGAAAGTTATCAAGAAAGAAGAGAAAAGATAAGATCCCAAGTTTAGTCGCCTCTCATGATCATGCAATGGGGGCAGCAGGTACAATTCTTACGACCTACCTGCAGGGCAGCTTAACTGAGGAACATTGTTGAAAATGAAATACATTTCCGATGTGAATGTCCTACATACAGCGATATACGTGCTGAGCTATTTCAACAATCTAGTACATTATGTAGCGATTTTTATTCTTTATCTGCAAAATAATGATCCTCAATATTTTTTATCTAAATCTATATATTTTATGATGAAGCATAGACGTAAGATCTTTCGATAAATTAGAACAAAAATTATGAATATTTAAACGTCGACATACATTGAAGACTGGTGTATAAAGATTAGAGTTATCGTGTACATTTTAACTAGCTTTTATCGTTATCCTCATTGTTCATTTTTAAATGATGTGTGACACTCAAATAAAATATGCATTGTATTAGTATTTGGAAGGTTTTTATTACTATAATAAAGAAGGACCAATTCCGTACAATGACAATTTGTTCGGTATTCAATCTCATTAAAATTCTCACCACGTTACATGAACGTAGTGAGAATGGCCATCTAAATTTTAAATAGATTGAGAGGAGTTCGGTTTTTAGAAAGTTCTGTTTCTTGAAGTTGCACTGTATTTACTATCATTGTCAGTGAAGCTATGTAAAAGCTATGTATAATATTATTGATAGTTTACGTACAGGTACATATCATAGGTACTTATTAATACCATAATTTTGGCTCCGTTTTTTTATAATGAAAAAAACATGTTACTTAGTTCACTGTGACTAATTTTAATTAATATAAAAACTTATTAAACTAGCAATGATTAAAGTGGTGTTTTTTTTTGTAATTGTGTTATTATCGTGCAGTGATTGAGATATTGTGTTTATTTTTTTTCTTTCGTGTGTCGCAAGTCATGTCTTCTCTTTAAAACAATACTTTAAATAATATATTATACTCAACTCTGAGTGGGTTAGCATACGGCTAAACAATTACCAGGTGAGAAATAACTGTCCACAAGCTCGTCATACATGTCACTGCACCACATGTGTCTGATTTCTGGCGTTCTAATCCACACGCGCCAATAATTGCTTGTGAGTTGACGCGTTTTGTTTCCACAAATCAAAAAAATGTTCTGAAGATATGCTTTTACATGTTGTACGTAAATTGAGCTTGAATTTTGTTACGAATTGCGTTAATACTACAGGGAATACAAATGTACATACTTTGTTAAAATCAAACATAATTTTTGAATATGTCTCCCTTTCGTTACCAATGTAAACAATATGGTGGCGAGTGTTTGCGTCTCGATGTTGACACTGCATTAGGTGAAATAAAAGGGTCTGGAACCTGAAATAAAGACATCAATCATATCGTATTTAGCATAGAAAGGTCTGAGCTTGACTTTAAGGATAATAATGAAATCAAAATCGCATGCAATATAGCCTGCGATCTTGAAAATCGAGGTGGTGGCTATGATGATGACATCCACGCTGATCGTCGCAGGAGAGATGATCAAAAGTCGATACATATTAAGATATTGATTGACGTAATGGGTTCTTCTACATCCCTTCAAACGAAAAAAAAAAGACATTTATTCTGATATCTGGGGTCGTACGACATGTGATAGCCGAATATAGAACATCACTTAGGCCTAATGTTATAATATATTGTATTTCTTCAAGTCGTGACACCGTAAACGGCAAATTACTATATATCATATGTATTTCTGATACGGATATAGAGGCTAGTAGCCTGCGTCCATAATTATTCCTATTAAATACCATTCCTGCCAATGCGAGTAGCTCGTGGCTGGACCGTGCGCTTGGAGAGGTGAAGACGTTGATAGATATATAAACCTAAATAGCATAGAACAGATGATTAGTTTATCTTTGCAGAGCCTACCAAGTGCTGAGATATTGGTTGTATGGCATCCTGTTCCAGATATCTGCCAAAAGTGATGACCTCACAGTGTTAAATTAATTGAGCTATTGAACTTTTTTTTGGAATGGTTTCATTTTTGTAAAATTAATACCTACCTGCAGGTTTGACTTGTACTCTGGTTCTTGATGTTGACGAACAGTTTCCACATTTCTTCATGAACAATGTAGACAATTTGTGTTTTTGTATTTCAGTTATACCAAATATGTATTTTAACTGTAATATAGTGTATTATATTAATTTTTTTAATGCATCTGGCTTCTATTTGAACCTGGGACCTCCCAGGTAAAAATCATAGTTTTGTAGAGGAACTACACCTGTAGGCTAAACGCTGGTGGCCAGTTAGCTCAAAAAGTTAAAGAGTTCGTCCAGAGTTTGAAAGTCCCGGGTTCGAGTCCGAGTATGGTCCATGAATTTTTCCACTCCTGTTATTCTAATGCAAAATTGATAAAGCTAATGCACTTATCATGGTTACCCAGGCATATGGTTTATCAATGTTCAAATTATTAAATGTACAGCACTAGACTTTTAATTTGTTTATTGCAGAAATAATTCCAGGTGAATTTGTGTTTGACAGATACATATCCAGTGTGTACATGTATACTCTCTACAGCTAGTTTGTTAGTTACTGGTCTACCGCCTAACTGACTCTGCCTCTTGCTTGGATTTGTCGCAACGGCTAAAGTAATTGTCTTCTGTCAGGCTGGACCGACAATCATTTCTAATTTGATCAAATAGTGAAAAAAGTCATTTTGCTCTCTAAGACAAACGACAATTAACTCTTACGTGTTTTACATACCACACTGCTTGAGACCATCTAGCATATATCATACACCATATCTGCTTCCATGTGAAACTTGGATAACAATATCTATTTTATAATCAATTTCAATAATTCATTCAAATAAAAAGATATATATAGATTTGTACCTACATGCATATGTTTATTGGTTGCATCACACTAAACCCACAGGAATTACTTGCATTTTCCAACATTACTCTGTATTCTGCGGGTAAACAATAAATGTTACCTGAACATTATTTGAAAAGCAGTAGAGGGATAAAAACATCAGTGTTATTTTGTAGTGCAATGTTAAACGTTTTGGCAAGTACATATTTAAATTACAAGCATGTGACATTACTGTTTATAGATTATGACTACACTGCAGATGATTTTTATTATAAAACAAAGATACCAGTAGTAGGGAGATGGTACATATGGTTCCTTGATTGTGAAGATGTGTTTTGTGAAACATTGAATGTTGTTCGAGTAGACTAATCAAGGATGTTGTACTCTTGCATTTGAAATTCATGTAAAATGAAGTTATGTGCATGTTATTTTCACTTCCAATCAAATTCTTTATTCCGCATGGGTGAGTGAACTTTTCTGTAATTTCATGAAAGTTTGTCTTGCAAGTCATATACAGTACTGCACATCAATGTAGGTGTGATTAATATATTTTGAACCTAACCACAAGGATTTCATCCCTATAATATAAGTGAAATAGCCCATAAAGAAAACTATTTTAAAAAAGTCAACAAACTGTCATTGTTGGATGTTATTATTGAAAATCAAGTTATTGAAAGTGTTTTTAAAAATTTCATATTACATAGACACTCATGCAAGATTCTCTATATACAAAATTTAAAGCCATTTTTGTATTTGTCATCACTGTCACAATAAATACCATTATACTTAAAATCCCTGTAACTCACATTGCTGATGTCAGATTAAATTCTAAAGTAAATGTAATTTTTTTCAAATCCTCTGTTAATAAATAAAAAAATGTGTTACTCAGTATTAAAGTAAACTAATTCTTTAAATGAGTGTAAAATCATCAGACATCAAAAGATATTTCAAGTCAACCAAATGAAAAAAATATCCCCCCACAAGTCCTAGCACCAGATTTTCACTGTCTGATATGAGACCCGATACTGTCACCTAAAATGTCATGTATCCTGTGATGCGGTAACCATTTTCTTACCTTATTTTCTCTGTTAATTACATTGATATACTTGTTGGATGGTTAGACGACACTTGTAATTTCACTGGTAACTCATTTGACTTTCAGGTAGGCGATCAGGGTTCCCTTCCTCGTCAAAGGGTACATTGTATGGGTCACCTGCTCGACTACATGTGTTTTCCCCCAGGTAGTCTAGTTTCCCCTTCATTTTAAAGTCCTCACGTCCTTCTATCCGAGTCCAACGAGTGATTGATAATATAAACAATTCTTAAAAAAGGAACTTGTTGTCAGGGTGTCATGATCAGCTCAATCAAAAAACTGTACTTTCACTTTCTAGTTATAGTTATCAACACAAGGTATGTGTTAGGCCTATATATAATCTGAATATGTACAGTGTTGTGGCTAGTTTGGTTTAGTTTATTTTGTTTAACGTCCTATTAACAGCTAAGGTCATTTAAGGACGGCCTCCCGTGCGTGCGACATGCATGTGTGTGGTGGGTGCGTATCAGTGTTTTGGGAGGCTGCGGTATGTTCGTGTTAAGTCTCCTTGTGATAGGCCGGAACTTTTGCCGATTTAAAGTGCTACCTCACTGAAGCATACTGCCGAAGACACCCAGCAGCACACCCCACCCAGTCACATTATACTGACAACGGGCCAACCAGTCGTCCCACTCCAATTATGCTGAGCGCTAAGCAGGAGTAGCAACTACCATTTGTTAAGACTCTGGTATGTGTCGGCTAGGGGACAGAACCCAAAGCCTTCCTCACAGGGGCGAACGCTCAACTAAAGGCCAAAAGTGAGGCTTTGCCAAGGGAGACATTAGGAAGAAGAAAGTTATCAAGAAAGAAGAAAAAAGATAAAATCCCAAGTTAAGTCGCCTCTTACGATCATGCAATTGGGGCAGCAGGTACAATTCTTACGCCCTACCTGCAGGGCAACAAGACTGATATATCGTGATGGAAATGTACACTTTTTAAATTACATGCCTTTTTTCTAAAATCAATCAAGGATGATCTCTTTTTTTAAATGACAATTAAATTAATGTCAATGAACTGTCAGGGGCTAAATGACTCTAACAATAGGAGAGAAGTTTTTGACTTTCTGCGCAAAAAAAAAGATGTTCAATATATTGTCTACAGGTTACACATTTCACTGAAAATCAAATACCTTTTATCCGATCCCAATAGGGCTATGAATGCATACTAAACCCATACAAAGGTAATTCCAGAGGTGTGGCTATACTTTTTTAAAACAATTTTGAATATAAGTTGGGTAGGGGCTTCTGGAAATTTAACAATACGCTACTGCATAATAAAAAAGTATGTAGCCAAAGTGAAAACAGTCATTTTGGATACCCTAAAACAATACGTAACTACTAATTACAGTTTAAGTGACACTGAAGATCTGAGCAAAGTGGACCTCAGTCAAATCTCTTTTACTATCAGTGACCAATTGTTTTTCGATGTATTATTGATGGAAATAAGAAGTATGTCTATTGAGGACAGAGGATTTGGAAAAGCAGATAACCAAATGAAAATGATGAAAACCCGGAAGATCAGTACTCTTTGAATATGCTTAATCAGTGTGTAAATGAATTTGAAAATCTTAAAAAAGATGCCCTTAAAGGTAGAATGTTAAGGAGTAAATCTCTCTGGATTAAGGCAGGAGAAAAACCAAGTAAATACTTTCTTAATCTAGAACAGAGCAATTATGTCAATAAAACAATTACGAAGTTACTTGACAAATCAGGTAAGGAAATTATTGAACAAAATGAAATATTAGAGAAATGTTGTGAATTTTATAGTAATCTATACAGATCAAAAGATGAAGAGTTAGAAGATGTTAACCTAGAACATTTACTAGACAGCACGCCCAACCCCCTCGATTTACTTCAGAATTTTTTAAAAAATTTCTGTAAAGACTTGGGTAAACTATTAGTGAAGAGTTTAAACTGCGCCTATAGGAAAAAAGACTTATCAATATCACAGAAGCAAGGTATAATTACACTTCTGCCAAAGGGTGATAAACCGAGAGAACTCCTAAAAAACTATACGCCAATCACACTGTTAAACACAACATACAAAATAGCTTCTGGGTGCATAGCCAGGAGTAAAAAGCCTAAAATAGATTCCCCTATTCATGACAATCAGAAAGGATTTATTATGGGTAGATGTATTTCTGATAATACTTGACAGTTATACGATATAATGTATTCTGTAAAAGAAAACTATTCCTGTGCTATTATTGCTAATTGATTTTGAGAAAGCCTTTGACTCCTTGTTATAATGTTTTGTGGTACTTCCACTTACCTGAGAATATGATCAGGTGGATTAAATTGTTTAACAAGGAGCCGCAAAGCTTCGCATTATCCCCCGCGCCCCGCAAATTGGTATGAAAACCCAAATACATGTATATATCAAGCTCAAAGTAAGAGTTATTGAAGTATAACTTAAAATGTATGTATTTGAGTTTGGCATCGTCCTTGAATGAAATAAAAACAATAAAATAACACAGAATTGATGCAATATATACAAAATGATGATGTTATTTGTGTAGTAAAACAGGAAATTTAATAATCACTTTTTATGACCAAAGATAGTCCATGTATAATGTTGATATACAATAGTTATCTGCAATTTTTAGAGGTATATAATCAATTCTGAATTCTGATAGGCAGTTGTTGACACAACAAAACATAACAAAAGCTCAAATACCTACATTGTATAATTTGTATCTCATATGTTGATAAGTACAACATAAACGCAGTTGTCCAAATTCACAAGTATCAATATGTGAGTATTGTAAAACTGAAAAAGACAGCAGGTGACCGACATCCTGGATAACACTTCTTGGAGTATTTGGAGAGATCATTGTAAATATACCTTCTATAGCCTTGACACCTTTCCCCACACAACATGATGATCTGAATATGGTACAGGAAATGATCCGGTGACTACTGAGCCAGGTTGGGAGAATAGTAAATCCAAAACCCCACCATGGGTATGGGTTGGTTCCTTTACATATTGTACAAGTCCATGTTTTCCCACCATACGTTCCAGCTCAGCAGCAGCATGTTCCGTTTGGTGTATGTTGAAATCTCCTGTCAAAACTGTTAGGTACTCGCTGATAGGCAAGCTTTGCAGATAATGATCTAACTGATTGATAAATGTTTTATAGTCAGTCGTTGGTGGTTTATACGTAACAATTACAAGGAGTTTTATATGAGTGTGGATGATGCAAGCCATTGCTTGTAGTGTACTTGATGGTATTGGGAGATCAAGATGACCAATGTCTTCTTTGATGAAAATGGCAAGTCCATGCTGAGTGTTTGAAAGAACGGTTGACAATCCTGAAAGTGTATACTGATCTTGTGGTGGATTTTGTGGTAGATGAGTTTCACATAAATAAAAAAAACACTGGCAGTTGGAACATATTTGTCGGCCTCTAGGTCCTTGCAATGTTTGGGTAAGGAGCGGATATTCAGATGAAGCACAAGTATATCTTCGGGCGAAAGTGATACCAAAGGGTTCTTCCACATAAATGAATTTTCGTCTCGTAACCGCTGCATTTCTTTCAATGCATTTCTATTGCAAAAGCTGTAATTTTTAGCCCCGCTCTGCAAGTGGCACGACTCAACATGGTATAAACAAATCCTTGTGGTGTTGGAATATTTTGGTGCAGTACAGTCAGGTCACCATGCATGTACTGGTAGGTGCTGCCTTGAGATTTGTGAACTGTGAGGCCAAAAGCAAGTACTTACGCTCAACAGGAACAGGCGTCTTCTTGGATAACATGAACTGGGATGTCACAGCTTTAACAGGAACACAATGTGACAGATGAGGAGGACTTCGATGTCTGGCTTGGGTACCACAGTTTTCATCATCAAATTTCACATAAATTGTTCCCTGCAATGGGTTGTCATTATTTATATCAAGTTGTATCACTACACCAGTAGCACCATTCACAAGATGATCACTTATATCAATGTTCTTAGTCAACATGAATCTGCAACCCACTGCCAACTGGAGCTGTGAAGGTAAGTTTCCTGTTTCATATATGTTATTGTTTGTGATTGCCACTTGTGAAGAATTAAAAAAAAACCCAAAAAAATTTTTTGGGGGGGGAAAGGAAAAAAAGGGTTTTTTTTTTTTGGGGTTTTTTTCCCTTTTTTTTTAAAAAAAAAAAAAATTTTTCCCCGTTCAAACCCCCCGGGGGCACCAAAACCAAAAAAAATTTTTTTTCCCAAAAAAACCCCCCCCAAAAAACCCCCCAAATCCAAAAACAAAATTTTTTGGGGGGGAAAAAGGGGGGGGGGTTTTTTTGGGAAACCCCCCTTTTAAAACCCCCTGGGGGGGCCCCCTTTTTAAAATTTTAAATTTTGGGGGGGGAAAAAAGAAAAACCCCCCCCCCCCCCCCCCGGGGGTTTTGGGGGGCCCACGCTTTTTAAAAAACAGGAAAAACCCCCCCCGGGGGCCCCCTTTCCCCCCCCCCGGGGGGGGGGGGGGGGGCCCCCCCCAAACCCCCCTTTTTTCCCCTTTAAAAATTTTTTTCCCTTTTGGGTTTTGTTTTTTTTTTTTTTTAAATAAAATTTTAAAACCCAAAAACCCTTTTAAAAACAGGGAAATTCCCTTTTTAAAAGGGGGTTTTTTTAAAACCCCAAAACCCCCCCCCCATTTTCAATAAATTTTTTTTTGTTTTTTTTTTTTTTTTTTTTTTGGGGGTTTTTGGGGGCCCCCGGGAAAAAAAATTTTTTTAAAGCCCCTTTTTTCTTTTCGGGGGGAAACCCCCCCTTTTTTAAAATTTTTTTTTTAAAAAACCAAATTTTTAAAAAAAGGGGGTTTTGTTTTTTTTTTTTAAAAAATTTTAAAAACAAAAAAGGGTTTTTAAAATTTTTTTAAAATTTTTTTGGAAAACCTTTTTAAAATTTTTTTTTTGGGGTTCCCAAATCCCCGAAAAAATTTTTTCCCCCTTTTTTTTTTCCCCCTTTACTTTTTTTTGGGGCCCCCGGGGCAAAAAAAAAGCTTTTTTTCCCCGGGCCAAAATTTCCCCCCCTTTTTGGGGGGGTTTTTGGGGGGGCCCCCCCGGGGGTTTTTTTTTTTTTTTTTGGAAAAAAACCCCCCAAAAAACCCCCCAAAAAATTTTTTTTTAAAAAAATTTTTTTTTTAAAAAAAAAAATTTTTTAAAAAAAAAAATTTTCCCCCAAAAAAACCCCCCCCCCTTTTTTTTTTTTTTAAAAAAAAAAAAATTTTTTTAAAAAAAAAAAAAAAAGGGGGTTTAACAACCCCCTCAAAAAACCCCCCCAAAAGGAAAAGAAAAAAAAATTTTTTTTTTTGGGAAAGGGAAAAAAAGGGGGGAAAGGAGAAATTGGGGAAAAAATTTTTCCCCCCAAAAAAAACCCCCCTTTTTTTGTTTTAAAATCCCCCCCAAAAATTTTTTTTTTAATTTTCCCAAAAACCTTTTTTTTAAAAAAATTTTTTTTCAAACCCCCCCCCTAAAAAATTTTTTTTGGGGTTTTTTTGAAAAGGGTTTTGAAAATTTTAAAAAAAAATTTTTTTTTTTTTTTTTTCCCCCTTTTTTAAAAGGATTTAAAA
>NW_022979692.1:0-2813 GCF_902652985.1 Pecten maximus | reverse complement strand
ACCAAATTCTTTATTGCAAACAAAAATATTTTTTCCAAAAATCGGCTTAAAATCCCCAAACGTTCCTGTAGATGATTTCTTTTCTATAGAGTTACTTTGTGGTACGATGTAGCATGGATTAATTCATAGTCACACAAATAATCAGACCCAGTATATAGCCAGGCTGTTATGCTCACATAGTGTCTATAGCACAAGGGTAGGAGCATTTGTTTGACCGGATTTGACTTTATGTATGTATAAACACTTATTTGAAATGCAAATGTGGCTGTAAATGATATTACAAATATGACTTAAAGGGAGGCATCTTTCAGTCAATAAAAATGCTCCTATATCATACTTTTAAGACATCTGATCATAGTAAGAGAGACCTTTTTAAGAAAAATTGTTAAAATTGTTAGTGAGTTTGGGACTTTTTTCTTCTAAACGCAGTCTTCTTGCTATGTCTAGAGATCTTCATAGTGTCTAATAAGAGCATTTTTGATGTTTGAAATACCTCCTTATATGCCGTATTTGTGTGATATCATTCATAACTGCCATTTGCATTTCAATGTCAATAGAAAAAACAGTGTCTATACATATCAAAAAGTCAAATCTGGTCAAACTAATGATCCTGATTTGTTTTTAGACTCTCGTGATCAAAGCGACATGACCATTTTGTGTAATATATGAGATACAAATGAGCTTATTATGTCCCCTGAAATATGCATTTTTCGCATGTTTTCTTGAAAAATTTTAAACAGCTTAACAAATAACATGTCAACAGCAAGTCCCACCGGTTTGCCATGATACATATTTAAATATATTCCATATTATAGAGCGGATATGCAAACGGCAGAGTGCGCATGTACCCATTACGGTAGCGGATTTCGGAACAGCAGACGGGCGTACGTCCCTACAGCTACTCAACTGTGACAACAATCCAATGTTCTCTGTCCGTCCTACTATCCAGTTTCTTTAGTGTGATAATAATCAATTGTTCTCTGTCCGTCCTACAATCCAGTTACTTCAGTTTGACAATAATCCATTGTTCTTTGCCGTCCTACTATCCAGTTACTTCAGTGTGACAATAATCCATTGTTCTTTGCCGTCCTAATATCTAGTTACTTCAGTGTGACAATAACCTATTGTTCTTTGCCGTTCTACTATCAAGTTACTGCAGTGTGACAATAATCCATTGTTCTCTGTCCGTCCTGTAATACCATGTACATTACGGATGGAGTAATAATTGATATTAATCTTCCTCAGCCACAACACAAGAGCTGTCTGGGGTGGCCAAGCCTGTCATGATATATCATGAGGACCAGACCAACAATGACTTTACCTTGCTGTATCGAGTTATTCAAGGTAACCAAGGGTTAATCGTTATGATGATGTGTAGAAATATAACCACCAGTTTATATAACACGCTCGATTATTATTTTGATATCGGCCAATTGAATAAGATTGTAAAGTACTTATATTTATGATTATGCTTATGTGAATTATATTATTATTTTAACAAGATTTTAACGGTCATCTGAGTTTTAATATATTTTAGCATATTTGAACCCTGTGGACCTTGAATGAAGGTTATGGTCATTCATTTGAACAATCATTATAGCCCTTTACCCATGAATGCTACAAACCAAATATCTGCTTTCTTGGCCTCTTGGTTATCAAGAAGTTGTTTAAAGATTTTAGCATATTTGACCCCTGACACATTGAATGAAGGTCAATGTCTATCATTTGAACAATCTTTATAGCCCTTTACCCAAGAATTCTACAAATCAAATATCAGGTCCTGGTCCTCTTGGTTATCAAGAAAAAGTTGTTTAAACATTTCAGCATATTTGACAAATGTGACCTTGAATTAAGGTAAAGGTCATCAATTTGAACAAACTTGATAGCCCCTCACACAAACATGCTACAAACCTAAAATTGGGTCTCTGGGCCTTTTGGTTATCAAGAAGAAGTTGTTTAAATATTCAAGCATATTTGACCCCATGCGACCTTGAATGAAGGTCAAGGTAATCAATTTGAACAATCATTATATCCCTTCATCCCAGCATGCTACAGACCTAATATCCGGTCTCTGGGCCTGTTTGGTAACTGAGATGAAGTTGAAAATGTAAATTGTGTGTTCGACGCACGACGGACGACGCCGGACAAAAGATATGTCAGCTTACATAAACAGGAAGTTAACGACCGAGACGGTCACACAACCACGGCAAAGTTGGCCTCGAGCTATATCATTTTAGACAAGCAGCCCTGGCGTATTTAAGGGGGGGACATGGGGGGGGGGGGGGGGTGTGGGGGTGGTGGTGGGGCACGCCCCCTAAAATTGCATGAATCTATAGTGAAATACACTAGAATGCAGGATTTTGCAATCACCTGCTAAAATTTACACCGGGTAAAATATTGAAGCATTATGAGCAATAATACGTAATTTGTATGCCTCAGACCTTGTCGGATAGAGGGTGGAGTCTTATCCTGTGACGGTACTGAGAAGGAAATGGCGGTAGTAA
The DNA here is from genome assembly GCF_902652985.1 of Pecten maximus. Lineage (NCBI taxonomy): Eukaryota > Metazoa > Mollusca > Bivalvia > Pectinida > Pectinidae > Pecten > Pecten maximus. The sequence continues at coordinate 309 of NW_022979692.1, read as the reverse complement.
AAGAACAGTCTGCTCAGGATTGGGAACAATTTGTGTACATGAGAGGAAAAGAACTCAGCCCATTACGTATTATTGCTCATAATGCTTCAATATTTACCCGGTGTAACCACCCGCGATGCTAGCCAGGATAGTTTTCGCGCGGTAAACAGTGTCATTAAAGGATAGCACCCGCACGGTATACCATGACATTACAGGATAGTACCCGCGCGGTATACCATGACATTACAGGATAACACCCGCGCGGTATACCGTGACATTACAGGATATTATCCTCGAGGTATAACCGTGACATTACAGGATAGTACCCGC
>NW_022979691.1:0-16421 GCF_902652985.1 Pecten maximus | reverse complement strand
ATTCATCAGCCCATAACTTCCAAATGAAAGCAGTTCAATGCTTATATTTACACTTGACAACGAATTTGAAAGACTATATCCAGGAATTTTACTCTGATAATGAATGAACAACTTATTATCGTCAAAGACGGAACAGCCTTTTCAACAGCCATCTTTCGTTATCGCCGACGTGACAATTATGACTTCACTATAATAATGACGTCATAATAAAGATTTGGAAGTTATGGACTCATAACTTCCAAGTGAGCTTGGTCAAGTGATATAGTGGGGCTGCAGTGTAAATGTAAATATTCCGGTAACAACTAGGATTGAAAATGGCGGCCCGGTAAATACAAAAATAGAACAGAGAGCAAAAAGAAACGAAAAGCTATTTCCTTTGCACTTTATAATTGTTCCGCTTGGTACACACATTCCATAATTTTCACAACCGATGCCGTGATGTTCGAAATAGGTTACGTGAAGCAGTGGAATGGTGTAGCAAAGTGTTTTTTGTCAAAGGATGATTAATTTGGTGTGAATTAGTGATGGGACTGTTTAAATGGGATATATAATACCTAAACTGTAAGTGCACACCGTTGTCACCAAGTTTAGACTTATGAATAACGATATTATCGCCTCTTTCTTTCTGCCCTGAAATCAGGGCGGAACTTGCGCAGTGTCAAATAGGGTTCGGATGCTAAATGTCGGTTGGCGTCACAACAACAACAAAAAAGGCCAGAGACCTTTACCTAGCTGAAGTACCATCTGCAGTAGATAATGGGGTTGAAAGGCGATAAATACTTCTCTAACAAGGGGCAATAAAACTGAAGGGGAGCCATGCGGACGATTAGTGACACGGGCGTGAAGAATTAATTAATTCACGGAATAACGGCCCGGCGTGTCCCCAATCTAATAACCAAAGGTCAGCAGACGGATGCGCTAACGTGGCAGGGTCGGTTTTAATATATTGTTAATTGTATTGTCTCTGTAATTGTTTACCTGGAGTCCTATCAGGCTCAGTTCTACATGGGTCCACATGTATCACATGTACCTGTACCCAAATACATACAGTATATACATAATGTACAGCTAGATGTATACTCATATACATGTAGACTCATAAAATATGTAACAATAAGATATGTGTTACTGTTTTATCTTTGTATATATCATCTTGTTATTTTGTTGGTTCATTTTTAGTTGGTTGATTAACAATGCATCTAATAGTATATATGTCTCTGGAAAACCCTATATAAAACAACTGAATAGATCTGGCACTTCATTGAAAAATGAATGATAGGATTCCTTTGATATGAAGAGTTTTATAAACCACGTAAATAAATAGAAATTGGGAATACACAGAAATGTATTTGGCAAGTTGTTTGTGGTCTCTCAAAATGTAGAGACTGAATGTGTACTGGAACTATCTTGTATTCGAAGTACTACTGTTTTTAATATTTCGAATACTTTACTTTCAACAGTTATATTTGTCTTAAACATATAATACAAAAGAAAGTTGTTGTTTTTTGTCACCTTGATAGCATATTCCGGATCCAATGTCTAGTTTTGATTTACAGTTTAACATCAGACTTACATTTCCATTTGTTAAACCAACTTTTTTTTGTTATTTTTTTGTTATACCTGCCTCATTAAATCAAGGTCATACATGGAGTTCTTATAAGTTATATAAGATACATCCCCCACCCCCCTACTTCCAGGTCAATACCTACCTGTAAATCAAGCGTAATTACAGGGGTGTAGAGAAAAGATAGACTTACATTGTGCACTGACCCCAATAATGACCCCTTCCTCCAAGTTTACCTTATAAGGTGTGAAGATCTGGACAGGTGTACACGGTCATCTAACTAGATAATGATCCCCTTAATTGTTAGATGGAAACTGGTCATCACACCTTACCTTTACCTAGCCCCAGTTTCCTCTGGCCTGCATGACACCATGTCTGGTGTAATATGGTGCCAGGGCTAGAGGAAACTCAGGCTAACCTTTATCAAGGTCATATAGAATATAGGTACAGACTTAAGCTTGTGACTGTCTATATCTGACACTTATGAAATGATATGATTGTCTATTCCTATCACAACAAGTTATAAGTCATTATTAAAAAAAATAATTTGACAAAAGATATTTCATTTCAAAATGGTTTAAACTATGTGTGGATTTATCAAACAACATGTTCAATCGTATAGTGATTAGTTCCCGTTTATTCTGTACATCGTCTTAGCGTATATTCTAGTTATTGTGTCATATGTTGTGTCATATAGTCATTGGTCAGTTTAGTCTTTGTCTTACGTCATAGTCCTATGTCTTATTTCATTGGTTATTCGATTTCGCGGTATTTCTTATGTTCCGGTCATTGTTTTATTATGTGACTGGTCAGAGAACGGAACAGACCGTTTGTGGTGTTGATGCAAGCTTAAGAATATCGACGTCATGTAATCGTAAGTTTAGTTTTAAATATTCTCCACATCCCCACTGATTGCATTTATCAATTATTATCGGTATCAAAAGTAAGATTGATATTACTTTGATGTGAAATAGATTCATGAATTATATTCATGCAAAACTGTTAGCCGGTAATGATTTCAAGTAATACTATTTGAATATGCTTAAATCCTTTTTTTTTCGATAAATGTACATTATAACATTACATAATGGTATCGTTAATTCATTACTAGTCCAAATATCTAGTGTCTTGATTTGTAACTTCAAAGACTAGCCCGTCCGTAATAATGTAACCAGACAAGTTTCTTCTGAAGAACTCTGTGCCATACACAGGTAATCTGTCCTATAACTGTATATCTGTATAGTATTCAGTATTTATTGTTAAAACTTACCGTAATACTGTATGTACTTGTAATTTATATTGTAAATAATAAGCTAAGAACGCATTGTTCAACGCAATACCTTTATTTTATAGTATAGTGTTATATATGTAGTGTAACGCATATGTATGTAAGAGTATGATAATCTATCATATTTAATCAGTACTATACTAGTATTGTAACTATAACAAATGATCTACATGTAGTTGTCGGTAATACGTATATGTTTTACGTGTGTAATACTTGTCATTTGGTTAATGTCGGGCGCAATATATTTGTATTGTTTTATGTTTTGTTATTGCATAGTTCAAATCCCTATATCAACTTGTCTGCAATAAATGTTCTCGAGAACTCACCAAGGTCTCGTGTGATATTTCCATGCACAAACCGACCCTGTATCACTAATAAAATACATACAACAATAATTGTATAGAATGAAAGAAAAATGCTGCGAGAATATAGAACCCATTCAGTCATAATTTTATTTCAGTGTCACATGTCAATGCAATCACAATAAAACAGACATTTGAGGCACAATTACATAAAAACAATATTAATATCCAGCCCAATGGCTTACGAGACATTATACATCAAAGCGTTTCTGGGACCCGACCGCACTCGGAAAGATGGCCAGAGTGTACTTCAGTGTTCAGTCTATTCATAGAAGGTATGCATAATCCAGTTTAATCCTTATAATTGAATCGTAAAACTAAAACAGGACTTTTCTACAAGAAAACAATTTGTCCATTTTACAACAAGATCATTTTTCCATGGCGTACGGATTTGACGTTGACAAAACCACCGAATTTGTTTCAAAATTTCCTGCACGCCATTCTATTCAAAATATATTCAACGGCAAGGACATGCTAATTGTCAAGATAGATTATATGTAAGATATTAACAGACGGTCGCCGAGAAAGTCGGCTAAGGTATTGTGGATGTACTCAATATATATTAGTATCAAAATATCATATTATAAAAAAAATCAATAAAAACAATGATCAAATAATATGACATAATCAACATATTTTGTACAAAATAAAATCTGATACATTTCAAGTAGTAAAATGACAACTGTTATACATTCTTAAGTTCATTTTCTATCATGGATCATCAAAATTATTAACAACACCCTGAATTACGATAATTAACGTTCTACATATATTTTACATTTCTACCCCGGGAAAATCGAAATATTCTACAGTTCTTTTCTCAGATAATCCACAAAATCCGCCATTGCTTCTCTGGACCGATTCATTTTAGTTGATGGCATGAATCCGTGTTGTATCCCTTCCCAGTGCACGTGCTTAACCGGAAAGTCAAGGTCTTTCCAACGCTTTGCTAACATCAAGCCGTCATCTCTCAAAGGGTCAAATTCACAAGTCAACAGGTACGTTTTTGGAAGCTGAGATAAGATTTCATCGTCTAGCATTAAAGGACAAAGATATACATTGGTGATGATTTTCTCTACTTTTTCTGCAAGGCTTTTATCGACAGGTTTCAAATCCTGAGGGCGGGTCTGTAACTTGTGGTATTTTTCGGGCAAGAGCTCTACATTTACTTTAGAGTTGACTGTTTTACGCGTTTCCGCTGTTATGTGTTGGTTTTCCAAGAATTTATCTAAATAATCTTCATTTCCGAAAACATATCGTAAATAAAATTTAGCCATTCTATCTGCCCTTAGAAGGAATGGGAATGATGTATATGTGTTATATGACGGCGTTTTAAAGTTTGTCATCTGGAGCGCCGGGTAGATCAGACCAAGGAGTCGAGGGGGTTGTCGTTCCTGGGTAAGCTTAGTTCCGACAGCCATCGCCAGGTTTCCTCCTGCACTGTCCCCTTTTAATGAAAGATATATATCAATACATTGTACATTGTATCTACAACACATCTGTTTTACAGCATCAACCGAGGAATATCATCATTGCTATAGACATTAAAGTTGTCTTTTTATGACAATTACCTGACAAGGCTATTCGACTGGCATCGACACCGAACGTCTTGGCGTTTTTCATGAAATACTTGGTGGCTGTCAAGCAGTCCTCGAACGGTATAGGGAATGTGTACTGTGGTGCTAGTCTGTATCTACAACATCAATAACAATGAGGTTACATACTGTAATATAAACCAGGTTTTATTTCATTTCAAAATATTTTATTCAATCAAGCATTTGAATTAATTTACATACAATATTTCATAATAGAGATAGATTTTAGATATAAAGTGGATTGGACAACAGGCTAAGCCTATACAGGTCCTTTCCGTACTTCCGTTATAAATATTATATAAATTTTTGTTGTATAGTTGTATTTCTAATTATTTAACGATATAGTAAAATGGAATGCTTATTATCAATTAATGGAGGAAAAGAAAGATCATAGTTGAGAGGAAAGTTATGCTTATAATAGAGAAGATAATTTATTGAAGAGAAAGTATAACAGAGAAGAGAAAAGGTCAATGATAAATATATATATAAATAAATAAATAAATGAATAAGTAAAAAATGAATAGTAGATTTAATTGTAAATAATAGAGATGCTAAAAAAAACAAAACAACAGAGAGAGATGAATAAGAAAGAAAAAAAAAGAAGAAACCATCGCCTATCTTCATACATACATACATACATACACACCAATACTCATTCACACACACATACATACAATTATACACTCACATACACACTGCCACACATACTTATATTCTGTTATATAACATTTTGGTGTGTTTTTTCTAGTATAAATTACTTATAAGTTAAAAATCTTTTCTTTTTTTTTTCAAATATGTACATGTACTTGTATGAAATAAAATAATTTCATTAATTTCATTTCATTTCTCAAGAGAGCCATTTAATAAAATATTCACATTTACCAAACCAATAAATGAACAATATTGAATACTGTGTATATATGTATTCTAAATTCATTATATAGAGGACATTCTAGAAAAAAATGTTCAATATTTTCTAATGGTGCACCACATTCACAGGAACCATCATCAGTCAAGTGATCAATAAATTTATCTTGTTGTAAGTCACTTGCATTATTTCGTAATTGACATAGTAATATATTAAGACTCCTAGGGTTACAGTTAATAAAAGTTTCAGAAATTGTTGTTGGAAATAATGTTTTTATCTTTGATTTAAAACTAGAAATAGAAACAGAGTTTCTTAATGAGTCATCAACATTGTTCCATTGTCTCATCGTAGAAGGGGAAAAACTTAGTATAGTTGTTAGTCCTAGTTTGTGGTATATTAAATATTCTTTCATTTCTAAATGTATAGTTGTTATTTGTATTCAAGAAAGGATGGATGATATTGTGAAGATATTTTGGTACATGGTCATTTATAATTTTATACATTAGTATGAGTTTGTGTTGATTTCTTCTTGTCTGTAGTGTTTCTAAATGAGTTTCCGAATAAAGGATATGATGTGAAGTTCCTCTTCTTAGACCTGTAATAATTTTCATGGCTTCAATTTGAATAGATTCTAAAAGGTCTGATTCATTTTTTGTACAATTGTCCCATACAATATCTATATATTCCAAAATAGGTCTAATATATGATATATGTATATAATGTTCTTAAAGAGTTTCTATCAAGTGTATGTTTTAACATTCTTAGTATTTTTAGTCTGGATGATGCTTTATCATAAATGCTATATATATGATCAGACCATGTACCTTTGCTATTAAATGTTAAACCTAAGTGTCTATGAAAGTCATGTTTAGTTATGAGTTGATTATTGAACATAAGGGGAGGATGTAAGTTAGTATATTTTCGTGAGAATATTAGAGATGCAGTTTTAATGGGGTTAAAAATAATCTGCCATTGATTAGCCCATGATGATATTGAAGTAAGATCGTCATTAAGAATAATAGCTGGTGTATCCAGATCATGGTCATTATCAATTATTATATATAATGAAGTATCATCTGCAAATAACTTAATGTTTGAAGATACATTGTCTGTTATATGTCATTAATGAATAATAGAAAAAAGAAAGGGGCCAAGAACAGAACCTTGAGGTACACCAGCATTTATGAATTTAGTATTAAATTGGTAGTCATCAACAATTACTCTTTATTTTCTGTCAGCTAAGTAGGCCTCAAACCAATTAAAAAGCTGTCCCTTTATACCATATTTTTTTAATTTATACAAAAGACCTTTATGCCAAACTCTGTCAAAGGCCTTACTTGTATCACAGAAAACAAACCGTAAATCGTGTCCCTTATCCAGATTAGAACTTATTGTGTTAAAAATATCTACAAGTTGATTAGTAGTTGAGTCTTTTGGTTGAAATCCAGATTGATTTTCACTTAACATGTTGTATTTCATAATGTAATTGTATGTATATTTGAAAATAATTTTTTCCAACATTTTAATAAATATAGAGGTTATTGCAATAGGTATGTAATTATTTAGATCATTTATTTCACCTTTACCTTTATACAGAGCACTGACATTCGCAGTTTTAAGTATGTCTGGAATTTCTCCTTGAGAAAGCGTCCTATTAAATAATAGTTTGAGAGGATATGTTAAAGAGGTAGATAGGTTTTTATTAGACGAGGAAGAATGCCATCAGGACCAGCAGGTTTATTTGCATTAAGAATATTGAATTGATCTTTAATATCTTGATCAGTTATGTTTATTTCATTGAGTTCAAAAGGGCATAGGGGAGGTAAGTCAGGGAGGTTATGAGTATCATTTATATCGGGTACCGTTTATATCTGCTGCTGTAGAAGTAAAAAACTGATTAAAGGCTTCAGCTTTATCAAGAGGGTGCGCTAATGTTTTACCATTAATTATAAGAGGATTAGAGCTGTGTTGGTATTGTTCATTTTTGTAATTGATTTTACTATATTCCACCATTTTTTTGCAGTTGTAGACTTATCACAAATTTCATTTTGTAATCTTTTTTTAAATAATTATCTTTAGCTTGCCTGACTAGATCAATCGTTTCATTACGGATGATTCTTAATTTAGCCCAATCTTGATCTCTGTTGTTATTTCTTGTTTTTTTTGTGAATTCTATTTTTTTACCTTAGTTTTAGTCTAATTTCTGAATTCATCCATGGTTTATCATTGGGTCGGATCATAACTGACTTGTGGGGAACATGTAAGTTAATAACTTCGTTAATTTTATTTATAAGTGCTGTATACAAATCATTAATATTAGTGTTATCTTGAAATATTGCATTCCAGTCAGTATTAAGTAAGTCACTGTTAATAGTATCCCAATCAGCTCGATTACAATCATACATACTTTTCTTGTATGACTTAGTTTTTAGGTCACCTGAGACGAAGTCTCAAGTGACCTATTCTAATCGCCTTTTGTCCGTCGTCGTCCGTCGTGCGTCGTGCGTCGTCCGTCGTCCGTCCGTAAACTTTTTACATTTTCGACTTCTTCTCCAAAACCACTTAACAAAATTCAATGAAATTTGGCAGAAAGTTTCTATGGCTGAAGGTCAACCAAAATTGTGAATTATATGGTCCCCACCCCCCAGGGGCCTGAGGGGTGGGGCCAAAAAGGGTCAAATTGACTAAAACTTCAAAAATCTTCTTCTCTACTCTCAGATATGGTGGAGTCAAACACTCTTTATAGATGAAAGGGTCTTGTGGTGCTTTACCAAAATTGTGAATTTCATGACCCTGGGGTCTCACGTTTGCCCCTGGGGATGGGTTAAACTTTACTATAGTTTATATAGGGAAATCACATTTTTGACTATTATTTGTTGGATTTGTATTGGTATTCATTCTAACTTGTATCAAATTATCAGCATGGGATGACACTTTGATGGTATGTACATGTTGGCCCTAATTGACCCCCAGGGGCTGGTGGGCGGGGCCAAAAAGGGTCAAATTGACTAAAATTTCAAAAATCTTCTTCTCTACTCTCAGATATGGTAGAATCAAATACTCTTCATAGATGGAAGGGTCTTAAGGTGCTTTACCAAAATTGTGAATTTCATGACCCTGGGGTCTCACGTTTGCCCCTGGGGAGGGGGTAAACTTTACTATAGTTTATATAGGGAAATCACATTTTTGACTATTATTTGTTGGATTTCTATTGGAATTCATTCTAACTTGTATCAAATTATCAGCATGGGATGACAGTTTGATGGTATGTACATGTTGGCCCTAATTGACCCCCAGGGGCTGGTGGGCGGGGCCAAAAAGGGTCAAATTGAATAAAAATTTCAAAAATCTTCTTCTCTACTCTCAGATATGGTAGAATCAAATACTCTTCATAGATGGAAGGGTCTTAAGGTGCTTTACCAAAATTGTGAATTTCATGACCCTGGGGTCTCAGGTTTGCCCCTGGGGAGGGGGTAAACTTTACTATAGTTTATATAGGGAAATCACATTTTTGACTATTATTTGTTGGATTTCTATTGGAATTCATTCTAACTTGGTTCAAATTATCAGCATGGGATGACAGTTTGATGGTATGTACATGTTGGCCCTGGTTGACCCCCAGGGGCTGGTGGGCGGGGCCAAAAAGGGTCAAATTGACTGAAATTTCAAAAATCTTCTTCTCTACTCTCAGATATGGTAGAATCAAATACTCTTCATAGATGGAAGGGTCTTAAGGTGCTTTACTAAAATTGTGAATTTCATGACCCTGGGGTCTCACGTTTGCCCCTGGGGAGGGGGTAAACTTTACTATAGTTTATATAGGGAAATCACATTTTTGACTATTATTTGTTGGATTTCTATTGGAATTCATTCTAACTTGGTTCAAATTAACAGCATGGGATGACAGTTTGATGTTATGTACATGTTGGCCCTGGTTGACCCCAGGGGCTGGTGGGCGGGGCCAAAAAGGGTCAAATTGATTAAATTTCAAAAATCTTCTTCTCTACTCTCAGATATGTTAGAATCAAATACTCTTCATAGATGGAAGGCTCTTCAGGTGCTTTACCAAAATTGTGAATTTCATGACCCTGGGGTCTCACGTTTGCCCCTGGGTAGGGAGTAAACTTTACTATAGTTCATATAGGGAAATCACATTTTTGACTATTATTTGTTGGATTTGTATTGGAATTCATTCTAACTTGGTTCAAATTATCAGCATGGGATTACAGTTTGATGTTATGTACATGTTGGCCCTGGTTGACCCCCAGGGGCTGGTGGGCGGGGCCAAAAAGGGTCAAATTGACTGAAATTTCAAAAATCTTCTTATCTACTATATGTTAGAATCAAATACTCTTCATAGACTGACCCCATTAGGACTGATGGGTGGGGCCAAAAAGGGTCAATTTAGTTGGCCGAAATATTTCAAATCTCAGGTGACCGTTAAGGCCCTTTGGGCCTCTTGTTAAGGTTTTAAAAGAGATATGAGTTAGAATTGGACAATGGTCACTACATAGTGGATCTAGAACTTGACAATGGGTAAATAAATTAATATTATTAGTTAGAATTATACCAATTTGAGTAGATGTGTTCGTGATGCGAGTTGGTTTATGTATGATGTCTTGTGGTTGGTATTTTGTAAGAATCCTGGGTAAATGAGAATTTGTTTTAAGTGTTAGTAAGTCAATATTAATATCCATGTTTTACCTACAGCCCTAGCTGTGCTCTCTGACTGGATTTTATACCAAACTAAACCAGGCGTAAACAAACCCATGGAACATGGCTTATGACATTACTTGTACTTAAATTTACTTTTATTAGTAGAATTTTTAAGCTGGTAACTAAGAAGCAACTGATGTAAGATGATAAAATAAAGCTTTACGTTGAATCTGACTAATTGCATACAGAGCCAATCCTTCTACGTCACTCAGTGACAATCACCTGAACTAACTCACTTGTTAACTAAACCTATTGTCAAATTCACATGTTACCAAACCTATTGTCAAATTCACATGTTACTAAACCTATTGTTCATCACCTGAACTAAACGCACTTGTTGATTAAACCTGTTGTTTATTACATGAACTAAACTCACTGGTTGACTAAACCTATTATTCATCACCTGAACTAAACTCACTTGTTGACTAAACCTATTGTTCATCACCTGAACTAAACTCAATTATTGACTAAACCTATTGTTCATCACCCGAACTAAACTCACTTGTTGACTAAACCTATTGTTTATTACCCGAACTTAACTCACTTGTTGACTAAACCTATTGTTCATCACCTGAACTAAACTCACTGGTTGACTAAACCTATTGTTCATCACCTGAACTAAACTCACTTGTTGACTAAACCTATTGTTTATTACATGAACTAAACTCACTGGTTGATTAAACCTATTGTTCATCACCTGAACTAAACTCACTTGTTGACTAAACCTATTGTTCATCACCTGAACTTAACTCACTTGTTGACTAAACCTATTATTCATCACCTGAACTAAACTCACTTGTTGACTAAACCTATTGTTCATCACCTGAACTTAACTCACTTGTTGACTAAACCTATTATTCATCACCTGAACTTAACTCACTTGTTGACTAAACCTATTGTTCATCACCTGAACTAAACTCACTTGTTGACTAAACCTATTGTTTATTACATGAACTAAACTCACTTGTTGACTTAACCTATTGTTCATCACCTGAAAAGGGTAATTGATTTCATTTATTCCAATTGGAATATAAAACCCAAAAACACACGCATATAATATTAACGAGTTATCAATTATTCAAAAATAGTTGTGTAGCAACATTTTATATGATATTTTTTTAAGAAATTTGTGATGTCAAGTGTCATGTGTAAAATGATATCTGCTAACACAATAGAGGACCCAACAGCAGGAAATGACATAGTAAAATACTTAATTAACACGGGCAACAACAGCATGAAGTAACGTAATTATATTCTTACTCAATAGAGCAGGAATTGACATAGTTAGATACTTAATTAACAGAGGCAACAACAACCGGAAGTAACGTAATTATATTCGTACTCGACAAAGGCCATAGCAGCATGAAATAACGTAATTGTATTCTTACTCAACAGAGCAGGAAATGACGTAGTTAAATACTTACTCAACAGAGCAGGAAATGACGTAGTTAAATACTTACTTAACAGAGACCACAGCAGCCAGAAGTGACGTATTTATATTCTTACTTGTACTCAACAAAGGCCATAATAGCAGAAAGTGACATAGTAAAATACTTACTCAACAGAGACCAAAACAACAGGAAGTGACGTAATTATATACTTTCTTGTATTCAACAAAGGCTATGAGATTAGGAAGAGACGTAGTTGAAGACCAACTGATCAGAGACTATAAGAGCAGAAAGTGACGTAATTAAATACTTACTCAACAGTGTCCGCAACAGCAGGAAGTGACGTAATTATATACTTACTCAACAGGGGCCATAATAACAGGAAGTGACGTAGTTAAATACTTACTCAACTGAGACCACAACAGCAGGAATTGACGAAGCTAATCTCCTTGTGAATGAATCATATTGGTCTGAAACACATATTAGCTCAAATAACTAAATCTTAACGATTTTCGATTTCAAGTGATCAGAAGAAAAAAATGTTGTGATTGAATAATTTTGTTATCGACGGTTACAGTTTCCTTTATCATTACAAAAGACAGATTCTTACAGCACATTTTTACTTGTCCAAATTTCGAACTTTTTTAAAATGATCCAACATATTCGAAAATACATTAAAACAATAAGAAAAAGTCAATACCCACCAACAGATCCCATCACCCAGCCGCCACCATGAAAAAATATCACTGCCGGTAGAGGACGCTTTATACTGCTGTCACGTGGTACATATATTCTCACTTCAACACCATCAAATAACTCTATCTTTACCTAAAACACATTTATACACAACTTACGGATACTATTTTTTATTTCATCCTATTTCATTGGAATAAACAAATGGATTGAGCACAAGTAATAACTTATAAAAGCCCTTTCCCCAATTATTGTATTACAATTCTAGTGATAGCGGCAGGTTTATATAATATCGTACCAACTTATACAGCAGTTCATGTTTTTACAGGGGTGGCCACACGCGCAAGAGGGCGATTTTACCAGGTTCACACGACACAGATCATACAATGTAATTACGTTTAGTTTTTTTACTTTTGACATTTTTATTCAGATTTTCCACATAAAGTATATACATGATACAGAAAGACACAAAGACAACTATCACACATACTTACATTCACAAACTGTATAGAAATTTTAATTGCCTTAAGATTTTAATCCTTTGCGAAGCACTTTTGTAAATAATTTCAACATAGTCATCCCATTTAACATTGGCACTAAAAGTTACTCCTAGATGCTTACAAATAAAAAAAAACATTAGCTATCGCCTAAAATAACTCTAAAACTTGATTTTTTTAAATTGAGATGAATAGAACATTTCTGTTTTACTGAAAATAAAACGTAACTAACCATGCCTTGATTGGAACATGAATCTATATGTTGGATATCATGATTCATTACTCATTCAATTTCATTGTAACAGTTAGAACCAGCTATCAAAGAAGTATCATCAGTAAAAGTCTAGGTATGCTAATTTAATTTTCAGAAACATCATTGATATTAAGAATAAAAGCGGGCTCAACACCGAGCCTTGAGGTACTCCTATTTTTCGGAGACTCGTATATGTTCCACTATTCCATTCATCATAAGTGTATGGACAAAGCGTGTTGATCAACCCATTTGTTTACATGTAATCATTGAAATATAGTTTAAGTGAAATCATTTATAATATGGTATTGGAAATACATTTTAACGGTATGTATTTTAACATGATCAATGCATCTTCGAATTTCGAAGGCTCTCATTTCGAAATGTTTTTCGGCATAGCCGTTTAATTTTCTTTTGGCCCCGGATATGACGCGACAGGTGGCGTTACTGGTCAAAATGAAGTATGTGATTGGTCAATGTAGCGGTAAATGCAAAATACGGATATGCAGTTGAAAACGAATCAAAGATAAGATTGAAGGCAAGCTGATTAAGTAGAGTATCTTTTTAAATGACACATTAATAAAATCATATTCCTGATTCAAATGCAGTCTTATTATTACCAAAAATGATTCATACTGATATAATTTTGTTATTCGTGCTAGAACGTTCGTTGATTTATTTCACCATCAGTTTTACATTATAACCACCAGCATTAAAACTATGCCGTTTATCTTTTTAAAAGATATTTCTTGTTTAAAAAGTTTTCTCTCTATCAATAGGCTTGCAGTTGTTATACACTGCAGGTTGGCGATAGTTTCAACATACCATTCCATTGATCTTACCTGGACGTTGTCATCCGATAGCTCCTCAGCAGTGCGGACGGGCAGCATATTGAACGGGTTCACGCCACACTTGGTCAAAGTCGAGTATCCCATGTATTCTTGAAAATCGCACTGATGATTAAACAGAATTTAATTAGAAATTATAAGGACGTTTTATCAACATTTTTATGTCAGCTTGGAGTTGATTACGACATTAAATGGTCGATATATTTATTAGCACAATGTATCATATACACTATGTGTTGGTGATCCGAAGATATAGATTTGAATTTCCTGTCGTAGTTGTACCAAGAGAAATATTTATTACATATGTACAATTCATATCCATGTATGTAAATACATTGCGATCTATGTATTCATATCATCTTATAGACGACTTCCACAATGATCATGTCAGGGTATCGGGCCGACCATCACTGCACCATTGAAACGTTATTTTTTAAGAACGCCGATGTGGCGCAACGGTATAAGCTGCGGGTATTTCTGGCTAGGCGATTGGGTGCCGTAGATCGTGAGTTCGAGGCCGGGTCAGGGCACGAGTCAAAAAGTTGTCTTCCTTCGTCATTTGTGTTACTATGTTATAAATATATATTATATATAATCAAATCGTACCATATTAAGTATTGCTGCGGTCAGGATGGACAGTACCATCTGTTGAGATGTTTCCACAGCATCATCTGGAAAGGGCGTGTACAGGAAGTATGCCGCGCCCCCTACTAACACGGCTAAAACTAAAAAGACACGCCAACAGTTCATCTCGCCAAAACTGAAAAATAAATTTTAAAAGATAGGGTTAGTGTTGTTTTGTCAGCACCTAGGACTAAACAAAACTACAACTTCTGGTAAAAATGGAACATTATACAGCGACGCTACCATTCGATATTGTATAAGGTTACTTTCGAGTAAAAATGAGTATTTTAATAACCCTGCAAGATTCAGAAATGAATATGTACATATATTTAGTAAAACTCGGGAGTATGTAGGAGCTTACGTCAGCGGAGTCTGAAACCACGAAAGAATATCTAGTGTAGTGAGGGCCAGTATCCTTTCTGTCTGCCTTAATCCACTTTACATATCTGTATGTAGGTAATTCACTTTTCTGAAGTGGATGATGATGGGAGGTCTAATTCCCATTCGTGATAAATTAATAGTATTGAACATTTTCAGTGGTGATTTTATCCACAATTTCATCGTCTTAATGAAAATATCTGTTCCTTCCCCAAAATACACATTATCAGGGGTTTGCTATGCACATTGTAGAAGACATTTATAAAACATCCTCGTCGTGCTAAAGAATACAGACAAATACAGGGGTAATGTAGGAGGGATTTTACTAATAGTTATTGTTTGGTGTGGGGGCCGCAGTGGCCGGCCGAGTGGCTATGTGCCCGAAAAATATTATCACAAGCCCACCACCTCTGTATGGAATGCCCAATTGACATATATTCAATTAAAGGTAGATGTAATTCAATTGGAGATAGGTTCAATTCAATTAAAGGTAGATGTAATTCAATTGGAGATAGGTTCAATTTGATTAAATTTTACCATTTTAAATTTTAGGTTTAATTCAATTGTACCTATCTTTAAATAGTTAAAGATAGGTACAAATAGTTGGACATATCTTCAATTAAAATGAACCTATCTCCAATTGAATTCAACCTATCTTCAAATAATTGAAAATAGGTTCAATTAATTGAATATATGTTAATCTGGCGTTCCATTACTCTGGGTTACGAGTTCGAAACCCACGTGGGGCAGTTCCGTTCAAAGTTTAATAATTCGATACGAAACTGATCCCTGGACAGGACTCTCTCTACCCTTGTGTAATAGTTTTACTGGTCAGAACTGTGTGCCTCGTTTATTGTACCAAGGGAGGTAACTCGTAGTCACTTGTTCATATTTATGTTACATGCATGGTCGATCAGTTGATTATAATCAGTCATGGTTTGGTATACACGTGTATAAGATTGCACGTGGAAGATTATGTCGAAAAATAATGATAAAAAGCCAACGAAGTCACAATGGCCATCTTGTTATTGGTTTGTTAAACGCAAACCACTGATACAAAATGTATGTGCATTCATATACTGACAATGGTATGATATAGGCCTACTATATATATAATGTGTGGTCGGGTGAACCTAGATCTTGAGAATGGGCCATTATTTATATATACCTTGTGATTCGGACATAGACTTTGATGTTATCAGGCCTGCTAGGGCGATTGGCACTGTCCCTCTGCGTCCAGAACCGAATTTAAGGTATCGGCTTACTCTGGTGTGAGGATACCACACTGACTGTTAATCACTTCCTAGATCGGTCGTCCCGTAAATTCACCTGTACATGTGTACATGTCAG
>NW_022979690.1:0-1845 GCF_902652985.1 Pecten maximus | reverse complement strand
TCTTCTGCAAATTACTATTTTAATCAATGAAAGCATATATTTTTCGATTCGTCAAAATTCCGTCACAAAAAAAGAATACCTCCCTTCTTTACACGGAACCATACAATGGAAATATTTCGCGAATAATCATGATTTCAAATCCAGTGCAATTGATGATAGTGCAGATTTTGAAAATACACTACAGTACATAGTGTGTTATATGTATAATCATATGTTTCAGCATTCCTAATTCTGAATGTATACCTGTCGTTGTGCTATGAGTGGTCGTAGACGTGGTTGTGCTAGTGGTAGCCGTAGTTGTAGATGTCGTTCCCTCGGGAGTCGTTGATTCTGTAGTTGTCGGTATGGTCGTTGTTGTTGGTACAGTTGTTGTCGATGTCGTGGTAGTCGTAGTTTCTGGAGCAGTGGTTGTTGTAGGCAATGCGGTTGTCGTTACACTTGTAGTTGTTGTCACTAAAATTTGAAGGAAAAACATTGAATAATGAATGTACACAAAAACATATCAGACGTCCTACAGCTGTTCATATTCTTGGCTCGACATTCAGTAAAAAAAGGGGGTTATAATTTTAGTCAAGTAATCCATAAGAAGTAATACCTGATGTGAAGCAAGCATCAATCTCTACTTCATCAAGTTTAGGTTGACCATATGATGTTGGTTCAAGAACTATCTTCACCGTCACACCCGGAGTACCAACCAGACGTACATCTACCGTTTTCGGATAGGGTCCCGAAACTGACACCTAAGAGCAACACAAATATGAAACATCGTCGTTTAAAAAAGCTCATTATATAGACATCACCTTCGGTATTTGTCACAATTAGGATTTTACGACTTAGGTTATCGAGATGATATTCGCATATAGTTTATTTGTTTTAATATGACATTCTAATTTCACGCTCATTCATATGCCATGATGACATTGTTTTCACGTACCTCTCGGGGATTGATAGGCGCAACAGGATTGTTGCTGCTTGTCAAGGACAACACTTGGATAGTTTGGACATTCCATACTTTGGCAGAAAATCGGAAGAATTTGACATCATCATTAATAGCCTTAATCGTATAGCTTATTGTCGGCTTGAAACGCCGGAGTTGGGAACGAATGCCTCAGTCAATCCATTCCCGTTTCCATCAGTAGTGCTGGAAACAACATCAGTCGTGTCATCTTGTGGAAATCATTTGGATGTCACACTCTGTAAACATAAAGTGCATCTTTATCAACAAATGCTTGCAAATGTTCTCGTGTTCTTCTTAAACATACACATTTGATCCAATCAACGTAGTACGTGTTTATAATTCAAACATACAACAGGTATAACTGTATTACACTCAATATACTGATTCTCTTTCTAAAATCAATCCATCTTGAATAAGTGGATTTTCGAAAACGTTTAAATATTAACTGAAAAATAATATCTCCTATATGATTTTGAGTGACATTTTAGATCATGTCAGTATGTTTATCATCCTATGATATAGCGTTAGATCAGGTGATCAAAAATCACCAATACCAACAATACTTTGATAATACATTCTAACCTCTTCTGCAAATTACTATTTTAATCAATGAAAGCATATATTTTTCGATTCGTCAAAATTCCGTCACAAAAAAGACTACCTCCCTTCTTTACACGGAACCATACAATGGAAATATTTCGCGAATAATCATGATTTCAATCCAGTGCAATTGATGATAGTGCAGATTTTGAAAAATACACTACAGTACATAGTGTGCTATATGTATAATCATATGTTTCAGCATTCCTAATTCTGAATGTATACCTGTCGTTGTGCTATGAGTGGTCGTAGACGTGGTTGTGCTAGTGGTAGCCGTAGTTGTAGAT
>NW_022979689.1:0-24915 GCF_902652985.1 Pecten maximus | reverse complement strand
CATTAAAATGACCACTGGCCTAGACGCCTGACCGAGGGAGTCCTTGAGACATCAGTGTATAAAAATAACTCGCCGCATTTATATTTATCGCGATATTTTTCATGGAGGAACTTTATAAGATTTGAAATGGCTGTGTTTAGTTTTACTGTCAAACTGTATGTTGTATTAAAGTGAAATATCCTAATATTTTGTTTAGTAATATTGTGTATGAGATTTTGACAAATAACGTGTAAAATAACG
The DNA here is from genome assembly GCF_902652985.1 of Pecten maximus. Taxonomy (NCBI): domain Eukaryota; kingdom Metazoa; phylum Mollusca; class Bivalvia; order Pectinida; family Pectinidae; genus Pecten; species Pecten maximus. The sequence continues at coordinate 24,675 of NW_022979689.1, read as the reverse complement.
TATAAACACCCATGTATCATGAAGCATGTTGGCACATGTAAGTTCATGTTTACTTCTAAATATAATGAAGTTTAAACTGTGTTTTATTTGTCAATTTCCATTTAACAATATATAAACTATATATAAATGATACAGAAATGAATCAGAAACACGTGTCGTCCAGACACTTCTCTAAATCTACTGCCTTAGTTACGTCACATCCAGTGTTTGATTTGATTTGAAACCCACGTGGGGCAATTACCTGGTACTGACCGCAGGCCAGTCACTTTTCTCCGGGTACTCCGTCTTTCCTTCACCTTCAAAACCGTTAATGACAACGACAATTGTTTATTTTCGTAAAGAATACAGTACAGAGAATATGAACATTAACTAGTGGATATCAACAATGGTAAAACAGAATGGACAACAGTGTTGTAAATTAATTGCCTCATTTCCTTAAATAACCCTGGTTATAAATAGGAATGTTTAACAAAATAAACCAATAAACCAAAAGTATAATTTGACTCGCACTAGTTGCGATATATGCTAAAGTCCCCCCCCCCCCCCCCCCCCCCCCCCGACATAATATGGATAAACTGTTAATATTTCTTTGACAGCTGCTATTTTTCCCTTCGGACATAAATCGGCAAGGACGCTCCCTTCCCGTGAAGGTTTGTGTTTCTAATTCTAAGGAAGCTGGGAAAAGGCCAGATCTGCTCTGTAGTGGTTGGGTCCTTGCGCAAGATACTTTACCCTAATTGCAATGGATGACATGCGACGGACCTCTCGTATGTTGTTCCGTGAGGTAGTCACCAAATACTACATGGAGATCCCGCTTCAAAATTACTCTGGGTGTTCACTGGACAATTAGTCCAGCAACCAAACAAGTTCAAGTTCTTTATTGACTTTGAGTCTTCCGACTCATCAGTATCATATACATACATAATATGCAAATTTTACATAACATTGACAACATCAGACAAAACTAACTAACAAGCAAGATAAAACGCACCTGCGCTATCGAGACCGGAAGTATGTTTGTCTTGTGTTGGATTAGCTGTCTGATCATCAAACTTTCAATTCTTAATGATATATCCTAACTTACCTAAGATCTCTTCACTGAAGTTAACGTTGACACGATACGTAAAATTCAGACGATTTATGAAGCGCTCTGGTAATATTGCAGATGATCATTTATTAAATGAATATCGGCAAGAGCTTAGTCAAAGACAGAAGCCGAGGGAGAATATTGTATCGTCGTTTTCAGAGCTAAATAAAATGACACAGTTGTAGACGAATATATGTTGTAAAGTTTAACCGTACACCATTGAATACGCATTAAAATATCATCTTATTATACAAATGCTAAAATACTAAAATCTTGTTTACATTTTATTGGGTAATTCTATTGATTTCCCTCTCGATATGAAGCTTTTCAAAATGTTAATGTTCTGATAAAGTATGATCCAGCTGGGAATGTCTCATTACCATTCTACAGGGGTCACATATAGGTCATATCAGTTCTCGGCAATGTTCGGTTACTTTCGGTAAAGTCCGTCATGTTCAAACAAAAAATATTCCCATTATATGATGATTTGTTAGAATATAAGATGGCGCTCCAGGTACATGTATATTAGACATTTACCCAGTTATCGCATAAAATCAGCAACTTTACCAACATCTTAAGTTCTCTAGAACACTAGTCTGTCCATTTGTTAAACGCTAGTTCTCTATATATCATTTACCTTATTTACCTTTCTGAAACTGCATGTAGCTATTTACAAGGTATAGTCTTTCTTTCTTTCTCTTTCTTTCTTTATAAAAATCTGTCTTTCCTTACAAAAATTCTTTCTTTCTTTTAAGTCCAATTATGTAGCTATTTACAATGTATATTCTCTTTCTTTCTTTCTTTTTCTTTCTTTCTTTACAAAAAATCTTTCTTTCTTTCAGGACCAAACATTAATCGCTATTCGAACATGCCACATAACCATGTATTACGACACGTACAAGACATTAGTGGGGTCCATATGTCAATGTGTGTCGACTAACTTCCTGTAAATTATATAGACAGTCCACATTAGTTGCCTCAAATTATCAGAAAGTGCGAAACAGTAGCTGCAGGCAGTGAATCATAATGCGTTCAATGACCTTTGACCTGGAGTGACGACAAATTACTCTTTAAAGTAGACCATTTTGTTTCTAATGTCCTTTGGAGCGTCAGAGAATGTTGCTAACCAACCAAAATAAAATCCCTAGTCCGTGTCGTTTGGGTACGGATTTAGGAAGCGATGAAGACCGCTCATTGCCTTTCTATAGCTCTATCAGTCACCACAGGAATTCTGCCCAGATACGACCCATAGTCTCGCCCTTTTGTATGACATCTCTCGCCATACAATGTGAGATCATGTTGTTTACTAAACAGTAGGGCGGGTGTCCATGTTTATGACAGATATGTCGATTTTATCGTCACCCGAACAGCTAGGTCGTAAACTTGGCCCAATTACATTTCTCTTCATCCCTCCCCATTGTAATGATGATACCTACTGATTTCATGGTCCACTCCGCGGGATACAAAACATAGCAGAATATGTTTGCAGAGTTTCAATGATTTTACTCCATATTGACACGTGCGAGTTTCACGTCATCTTTAGATGTTCATTATCTCATTTTTCCTCCTCTTCATTTGTTACTTTTACTCATCCCCTCCTCTTTCTCCACGTTCTTTCTTCCTTCGTGCCTTTTCACAGCGATTGTTAAATATGATACGAATGATGCAAGTTGTACACTTCTTTTAAAAGACGAAATTTAAGGTTTGTAAAGTTTGTAAATAATGAAATTGCACAAATAAGCCATCGTCAGTACCACTTACATGCAATAATACAGTTTATTGTGACGTACCAATCACATGCTGTGATACAGTTTATTGTGACGTACCACTCCCATGCTGTGATACAGTTTCTTGTGACGTACCACTCACATGCAGTGATACAGTTTCTTGCGACGTCAGTACCACTCACATGCAGTGATACATTTTCTTGTGACGTCAGTACCACTCACATGCAGTGATACAGTTTCTTGTGACGTTAGTACCACTCACATGCAGTGATACAGTTTCTTGTGACGTCAGTACCACTCACATGCAGTGATACAGTTTCTTGTGACGTACCACTCCCATGCAGTGATACAATTTCTTGTGACGTACTACTCACATGCAGTGATACAATTTCTTGTGATGTACCACTCACATACAGTGATACAGTTTCTTGTGACGTACCACTCACATGCAGTGATACAGTTTCTTGTGACGTACCACTCACATGCAGTGATACAGTTTCTTGTGACGTACTACTCACATGCTGTGATACAATTTCTTGTGACGTACTACTCACATGCTGTGATACAATTTCTTGTGACGTACTATACCACTCACATGCAGTGATACAGTTTCTTGTGAAGTACCACTCCCATGCTGTGATACACTCTGACAGTACCCGGGTATATGGCGTTATCGCGTTGTCTTAATTACAGAGAATAAACATAAAACATGTTTAATTTACCAGCAAATCGTAAATTCCGTCGACCTACCCCCGGACATACATCGTACGCCAGTAAAACTACCCACTACATAGCCTTCTGATAGCGATACCTGTACTTTTACCTGGTTACAGGGCTAGTCCTGCTCTTCAATAGACCATAGGAGTCGGCTAAAAGTGCCCTGCCTACTGGATTAGCTATTTTCTTCCATGTTTTCCAATTTAATCGACATCAACGAGACCAAAATGTATTTGTTAGTTATATTTCAACAGTTGGGATTTTTTTCTTTCCTTTCCTTTTCGCTTTTTCTTTCTGAGCTTTGATTAAAAAAACTTCTATTTAATACCAAGATCCCTCCCTCCTTCACTTTCCTTCTTTCCGCTTTTCTTATCCAATAACATTGTACATACTTATTATTTTTGCTTAGCCATTTTATGATGTGTACAGAGCGTGTATACTATTCCTGTAACTTGTGTCCAATCCTTTTGCTGTTATTGGCAATACAATATGTTTAACTAATTTAAATGAAACGTTACCAAGTGATTTCTTTAATGTCACTTTAGTTGGGGATAGAGAACCCGGATTCTGCAGTGGTTCCGGTTTTAGTCGCCTCTTAAAATCAACTAGTGTGTGTTATGACAGGCATAATAAAAGCGTGTAAGATCAGCGTCCAGAGTGGTTATCACAAAAATAGTCAGAGTTTGAAATGCCGATTACACATATGAACAAATAAATATACTTTACATGAAAGCATGCTATTGGTTTGGATTCATTATGCATTAAGTAAACGAAAGTTGGACAGAATTTGGTAAAACATATTGAAATTTTGTGCTGAATGAATGGCATATATATATTTTAAAGTCAACCTTTATCCGCCGCCGTTCACGTTGTTATTCCAGTAATGATATGCTATATGAACCTACTTCACCAATTGTTGTGGTCAGGTACGAAATCAATTACACGACTTGACCGCTTGACCTTAAACGCCGAATGACAGTTTAATTGACCGTCGTCTAATATTTATTGGTGACATTATATATACACTTACGGAAGGTATAATAATACATGTAATCGTATGGTATCTTAATTGTTTAACGAAACGTTGTCAACCTCAGATATTGACTCCGGATATAGCTACAGGCACGGAGTTCACCTAAAATCTGACCTGGGAGGTCAATAAAGTCCGGATTTCAAACTACCTTATCAAAACAATGAATTTTATTAATTTTATCAAAACAATGAATTTTAATAATTTTATGAGAGGATCAGAAAATAAGGTTGATTTAAAATTCAAATTATATCATCATCTGCCATGATGATAAATTATTTATTGTTTTAACTCGGTGATTGGATGGCGTAGTGGATAGCATATTGGTATTTAACTAAGACGGCCGAGGTTTGGCATAAGAAAGGGTATGAGCGCACCTGTCTGCACTTTAGGAAAAGTAGCTTCATGCAATTTCATGTTCGGGAATCAAATCGAGATCGTCTCATTGATAATTTCGGCTAATGCGTTTTCATGCCATTTAGTTTTAATACATGAATAATAGAAATAATTATATTTCAAATGAGGGGAATTTTTGGGCATTTTGTTGGAAAATTTTTGGAAAAAGAAAGCTTTTTGCCAAATTTCCAGTTCGGGGAAATTCCCCAAATCGGGTCTTTCCCCATTGTTTTCCCCGGCTTTGGGGGAATCCCTGGGGGTTTTAATTTTGTTTGGAAATTTTTTTTTCAAACGGGGGGTTTTTTCCAAAGGTTAAAACCCCCCAGAAAAATTTTACCCAAAAATTTTGAAAACCCCCGTTTTTTATTTTTATTTTTTCAACCCGTCGCCCGGGGGACAGAGTTTAAAAGGGCCGGGTAAAAATGCTTTTTTTTGCCCGGCCCAGGGGGGAATTAAAAGGGTTTGCCCCCCCTTCTTTGGGGGGTTTTGGAAAAAATTCCAATTTTGGAATAAATTTTTTAAACCAGTTTTCCTACAATTTATAAAAAAAATAAAGAATTTAAAGAAAAGGGGGAAAAAAACCCCCGTGTTTTTAGGGTTTTATTTTATTTTTTTCCCCCCCTTTCAAAATTCCCGGAAAATGCGTTTAAAGGTAAAGGAAATTCCCGGCTTTTAAATCGTTTTGGGGGGAAAACAGACGAAATAGGCTTTTAAAACCAAATGGTCAAAATTTTGGGAAAAAAAATGGGGAGCAAAAAATTATTAACCAAAAAAATAAAAATGAACAAAAAACATACTTTTTCAATTAAAAGAAAAAATCTTTAAAAGAGCCCCAAATTTAATTTTTTAAAAAAGGGGGGTTAAAAATTTTTGGAAAATAAAACCCGGGGCCCGATCAAATTTCGAAACGGGTCGAAAATAAAACGCGCCCCTTTTTTCCCAAAATTTTCAGTGCGAACTTTGTTCTTTTTTAAAAACAAAATCGAAAAAAAAAAAAAAAAAAAAAGGAAAAAACCCCACCGGGGGAAAAAACTGGTTGTTTTTAAAGGAGGTATCAAAGATTTCTTTGGGGGGGAAGAAAACGCGATTTAGAAATTTTATTCCCCCCGGGGGAAAAAAACTGTCGCAATAAAAATAACTGTGTTTATCGTGTTTCTATAGGACGATCATCAATTCGTTATTTCGTTCTGGCGCGGGGAAGAGACGATGCTTTAGAGGGACGAAAAAAATGATAATTATCGCCTTTTGGAGATGGAATAACGAAATGGCCCATATCAGCTACCATACGAATTGGTATTTGCGGTAGTCACCACTTCCGTTAAAGGAGGATTCTGTGTTTGTAAACTTTGGTTTTATATTTTTCTGTAGCAAATACTAGTAGCTCAGCTCAAGCCCGTAAAGTTGTTGAGGCGAGATGATGAGTGACGAATTTGCGTGTTGGAACTTTAGTGAGGACACCTGTATCTTTAAGTCAAAGTTCTGTAATCAAAAAGGAAAATTGAAAAAAAAAAAAAAAAAAAAGTTCTCCGATTCTAGGGATAAATCTCCTTTGATTGACACAGAAATAAGAACCTCTGTCCATTCGACATCTATAAACACCTGGTATATAACGTCTTGTAAATGTCGAGAAAAATCAGTTCCAAGTCATTGTCGATGTTTTGTTGAAGTCAAAACACAGGACATTCTAAACTAATCCATTCACAAGTATCCGATTTGGCTCCGCCAGTCACAGAAAGGCGTCCTTTTTGACATAACTATTTTGTTTATCGATAACGATCGGAGATCGAAAGCCATGATAACAAACTCACCTTCTTTTGTTATACCTTGTTTAAAGTGGTAGGTAAAACGAGAAGATTCTATCGAAAATGTCAAACCTTGACGGCAGCGCATACAATGTGTTTACCAACCATTTAAACGAGTACGGATAGAAACATCGTTACGACATTCGTGGATAATGAATGTGAAAATAAGTTGTTTTTAAATCTAAGACTTTTGTATTCGGGGTCGTAAACTCCCAAAAGGCGGTGTTACATCTGGTGATTGTACCCGAGTACCTAGGGATCCACTTACAGGTAGATATAGTAGGTATGTAGGATTAGGTAAGACTCGCCAGGTATCACAGATTAAACCTCTCGGATTAGGTATCTGGCCCCACATCCGCACACCCGTCATCTCCAGTACACCTATCGGGGAACTCAGGAATGAATATTTAGGATGGGAATGAATGAATGAATGAATAAGTGAATGAATGAATGTATGAATAAATGCATGAATAAACGAATGCATGAATATAATTAAACAGATGAAATGAATGAATAAACGAATGAATGAATATGAAGGAATGAATATAATTAAACAAATGAAATGAATGAATGAAAGAATGAATATATTTGAACGGGTGAAATTAATGAATACATTAATATGATTAAATTGATGAAATAAACGAACGAATGAATGAATATAATTAAACAGGTAAAATGAATGAAAGAATGAATAAATGAATATAATTAAACAGATGAATGAATGAATGAATATCATTAAGCAGGTGAAATGAATGAATGAGTGAATGTAATTAAACAGCTGCAACGAATGAACGAATGAATGAAAATAATTAAACAGATTCAATGGAAGAATGAATGAATGGATATAATTCAACAGGTGAAATGAATGTATGAATATAAATAAATAGGTGAAATGAATAAATGATTATTAAACAAAATGAATGAATGAATTGATAATTAAACAGAATTAATGAAGGAAACCTTTAAATGAATGAATGAATTAATTAATGAATAAAAACCATTTTTATGTACAGTATCAGACTGTACCCGGCTACAAGGTGCTTTATCTCGTACCGGTTCTGGTGTACCAGGTAGCGCTTATAAATTCACACCGTAACTTGACGTGATTTGCTTCAGATATTTTCAATGGCGTTTCATATACTGGTCCATCCTTTGTGAAAACGAGGAAATGATTCACATACAGAATATATAATCGTAAAATGTTTACTTACTTAGAATTCAATGACCTTAAAATGACGAGTTTACTATGAAAAGAACCCTACAAACACACACTGTGTTCAGTTTCGGTAAGATTTTCTGGTATTATCAAAATATTCTTTAAAGCGTGGGCCGGTGAATGCTGGATCAGATTGAGTCACTGTACGTACATATCTGATTGTATTGGGTTACAGCGTACAGTGTCTGGGCTAGACTTCATTTTCGGTGTTACAATATTAATAGTATAAACTAGAAATCCAGCCTGTTTTTTCAACATCTTCGGGATCCAACCCTTATTCGTTTAATCATACATTTTCGATATGCAGAGGTCGTAACATACGTTAACGTTAGCCCTGGAATTCCGAGGACGATTTCCCGATCCTTTTCGCCCCTGAAATATATATTCTGGAATCTCCGATGCTTTGCCAATATGGATTTTAAAAACTCATGATACATTAAAGAACTAAAAAAAAAATAAAAAAATCACAGCTTCCTGATAGTTTTCAGATATTCCTTGATTCCTGATATTTTTCTATAGATTCTTCATAGTTTCCTAGTTGCCTGATAGTTATATGCATTTAAGGAACGAATATCTTCATTCGCTCGTTTCAAGTTCAAATGATGTGAAATTTATATCAAATTAAAGTTTGAATATCTTCTATTAACACGAACTTTGTTTCAGGTCAGTTTCTGATAAAAATTATCGATAAACTGAAAATAATCATGTGCGAAACTGAAACATTCTGTCTAATTTCTAGTGTCAAAGTAAACGGTTTTGTACTGAATGCCCGGAACAACCCCGCGCCCCCAGTCCGGTTTGCATATTACGTTTGATTTAATGAAGGTTATGTATGGAAATCGTTTAAAGGGTCACGGTCTGCATATCTAGAGTGGCAGGTTTAAAGTGGCACGTTCCGACTAATTGCGTTCCAAATATAACCCGAGTGACACTTTTGAAGGACCACATGCAGCTGTGATACGTCAAGTTCGCACACTACATGATAAAGGACTCACACAACTAAATAGTTTACTATATGTTATTAGACTAGTGATCACATCCCTTCATTCGCTCGTTTGAAGTTCAAATGATGTGAAATTTATATCAAATTTAAGTTTGAAGTTTTTTCTATCGGATAAATGTTGTTATTGTATAAGTTAAATGGCATATAAGAGCACACGGGTACTCGAAAGACAGTAACCCTGACATCTACGGTACACTGGGGAATTTCCGCCTTTTACACCTCGAATCCTACGTCATTCTATTTTCAGTTGGAGTGTATATTTTTGATTTTCCAAATTTCAAGACCCTACTCTTTATTCTCGTACATAGAAAGTACCCATTTCATATGTTATTTACTCAGGAAAGCAGCTACAAAACTAAGAAACAGATTTTCAACAGGGACTTGGTTGGGGTGAAACACCAGCTGATCGGCTGATTTAGTTGTGCGAGCCCGAAACAATCGGCTTAAATAACCTCGGCTGTTCCCGGTACCATTCGTCAAGATGGATGTAGCTACGGAATCAGCCGAGTTGTAGCGAGTACGGGATAAAAGTTATCACTGTTTTGACAATTAGATACTGATTTTTTCTCATAAAAGAGGACAACAGACATAATATAAAACAGCTTGATTGGGGCTTATTTAACAAAACTGTTGAATACGGTGGAGATATATATGAAATCCAAAGGGTCCCGGCTTCATTGTGCTACGCTTAGCCGTCGATAGATTTGTCGAGAATGGAAATCCAAGACTTAAAACGCATACTAGGTCACGATAATTTCCTTACATTCCTGAACTGTGGATAAAACTGGCAGATAAAAATAATGACAGTGAAAACAAGAACAGAAAGTCGGGTTCTCTATTCTGGCATGCTATTCTTCAAGCCAAGAAGAGTTGAAGGTGTACATTTTATATCGTTTTAAAGAGTTTGTGTGTCGACTCATTTTATTATGCCTACCCCTGGTCTTTGTTCAAAGACTGAAAATGCGTCATACGAAAATGTACTTCTCGTCAATAATAGATTTAGAACCCTCTTAAATCTAACATACACTATGTATATTTATCAAGTGGCTTTTCCAAACAGCACTAAACCTATCTAAGGTAGAACTCCAGCTTATAAAAACAAAATCTGGAAGTTAATGATGTCGTTTTAAGGTAAGAATGTGTAAATATGTTTCTATATATGATTATTTTGATAACAAATTAGCTGACCCTAAACTTTAATCAACACTAAGGAATATCGAAAGTCTTTGTGTGTAACTATTCAAAGCGAAAACCGCAGGAGATTAGTCACTGGTTAGTTTAACTAGTTTTTCTTGAAACATATGATCTTCTTGAAATTTGAGGATAATTATAAAGACGATTAGAAATTAAAAAAAAAAACAACAAAAATAAAACAAAAACAAAATTTGATGTATTATTGATATTGAATTCTTGGCAGCAATATCGCTGATGAATATTTGTAACATTAAAAATAAGCTGATCATTCTTTAATTTCATTTCAGCATTTGTATGTATTTGCCAATATATTTAAAGTACATGTACTTTGATTATTGTTGCTTGACATACAAAGCTCTGTTAGAAGGTTTTTGTATCCGGCTACCAAGCAGTGAAAAACAAATCATATTTTACTATTAAGATATGCCAGTCCCCTGTGCTATTCGTGTAGTCATTGTCTTGATATATATCAGTCCCCTGTGATATTCGTGTAGTCATTGTCTTGATATATTTCAGTCCTCCTTGTCATTGTTGTGGTCATTATCTTAATATAATTATATATCAATCCCCTGTGCTACATTTTGTATTCTTGAATTTATTATATTAATACAAATGCACATGTCAGTTCCCTGTGCTATTTGTGTAGTCATTGTCTTAATGTGATGTTATCAGTCCCCTGTGTCATTGTTGTATGAATGGTTTTCATTTTATTCAGATACAAAATAAACTTTACTAATTAAAATCCTTTTATTTTTAATATTTCTAAAAAAAAACCGACATGATCTCTGTTAAGACGAATAGTGTGTTTCTTTTTGCATAATAGGACCTACCTCAGCGCACCTGTGGCATTTCAAATCATTTTAGAATATCAATAATGACGTCATTCTTTACAGCCATTTTATTTCTGGTTAAGAATGTCTTTTCAGTCAAATCGTTTATCATCTAGATATACATTTATTTTTTTACCTTTATCTGATCTTAAAAATGCAATTGATTATGTAAACAAGCTTCCTCTTTGACCTTTAAAAACATTTCTCGTGAAATGAAACCGATAACAAATACCACTAACAAAGTTTACGTACCTGAACGGGAGTTACGCAAAGCTTTGTCAGCTTACAAGCACAAGATACAACATTTTATATTTCTTGATTAAAATATATAAATTCTTCAATTTTATATATAGTTGATATTCAAACTACCCGAGATTGATTATTTTTCTGAAATAATGAAATTATTTTAAATATCCTAATTCCAATGAATGAATTAAAAACAATATTTTCGTATTAAGATGACAGATCTTTCAGGCTGTTTTTACATCAGAATAATTCGTGCAAGATTATGAGCGCCATCATGAAATATTGTGATGATTTTTTATGGGGTAGCCATTTTAATCGTGGTTTTAATGGACCCGTCTCGTGTGTACCTATGGTGACATTCACTCTGTGTATACTGTTACATTACCTACCATTACGTATGTACTTAAAACTTATATTTGAAAAACTAAAAAATAAAACACACTCTGACAACACGCAATACATTTCGTAATGTATCGCGATTATACCCTTGTCATTTGTTTCTTGTTTTGCTACTCGGAGTAACCTCTGACCTCCTCACATTGCAGGCTCTTCAAAACTTCCTGTGGTCGTAACTATTTGGTACCTAGACACCCTGCTTGATTTGTTCTTATATTTCATCCGTCGCATCATCTTTCAAGTCTGGACGATCTGGCGTATTCCGGGTTATCTACCGGCCTCGATTCTAGTAATGTGCTCGCCGAGATAGTTGATCGCACGGTACAGTCGGCAAGTACAAATCGAACATGCCTCTTCTGTTGGTTAATATCTCCGAGTATCCCCTGACCTTGAATTTAATGTCAGATGGAATGACGTCTTTTTTTAGCGTAGCCTGGCCCTAGGTGTGTCTAAAGTGGATTGGCCATATAACAATAAATAAATGGATATATAAATGAAAAAACCAACAAAGAACATACCCCCCCCCCCCCCCCCCTAAAAAATGAAGATAGTTTCGTGAATATAAAAATGAATAAACAATTCAAAATGAAAAGTAAATACATCATTATATCTATATTAATAAACAAATACAAATCATCTTACCATCAGCTGATTCTTTTATCTAAACATATTGAATTGTTAAATTTCCAACAAAGGATAAGGCACAAGTCATTTCAACTGAACTGCGCCTTCTCCCAAAAAAATAATTTACACAGTTACACATAGAAGACTAGTAAAACAATGAAAAAATCATATTTGTTTAAAAATAGATGAGTGTTAACATCGAATCGGTTGCTGGATTTAGTAAACGTTATAAAGCATCTAAATGCATTTGAATTAAGGTCCACGGTAAGATTCGGGTTTCAAAACAAGATGGTTGTCCTAGAAATAAATACCGGATTTGACAGGCTCTATTGTGACGAGGTAATTTGGGGTCCATTATAAACATGCTAGATGCTTCTTTGTGTCATCGTGACTCAGACAAAAAGATGACGTCTAGATCAGTCAAAATAAAAAAAAAACTGACGTATCACTTCTTTTGATTGACAAGCCTTTGTCATTTGTGTTTGACAAGACAAGTAAAATACATTGTATTTCTCGAATTTATAAAAATAATAATAATAATAATAATAATACATGTAAATTTAGTTTATCTTTTAACATAATGAACAAGATTTGTTCAAAAGTGCAAATATAATGTATTATAAGTTTCCGATGATTCTGAAATTAGTGATATCGGTCTCCGTGTAAAACTCGCGTGGTACTATATATACATGGGAATGGTACCTTATATTAAAACGATTTTACATTGACCCGTAGTACCAGGCCAATCACGGGTGTCCTATTTCCAGGTCAATCACGGGTGTCCTAGTTCCAGGCCAATCACGAGAGACCTAGTGCCGGGCCAATCACAAGAGCCCTAGTGCCGGGCCAATCACCTCTGACCTGTAGTTAGTGTTACGGTCAAATACTTGGTTGATGAAAAGGATGTTATTTTGATTGGTCAAAATCTTGCAAAGGTGATTGGTTAAAATACCGAAAGTTCGATTGGTAAAAATTATTTTCGTGTTCCACTCAGAAAGGATCAAACTTATTAGAGTTTGAATCGAAAAGCACAAAAACCGTATAGAGCCCATTTATTTGAAATCAACAAGAAAAAAATCCAACACAATTAATTACGATTTCCAAATAGTTGTTTTCATAGATTTGAATTCCTGTCATAGTTTTTTTTAACTTTTCGCTTGTCCCTCTGTGGAAGAAGTGATAGTAAGACAGAAAACATTAATTGTTTGTAGGGAAAAAAGTCGCTCATATGATATATTTTATATTGCATGTCAAATGTGCATCCTACAACTGTATTTACACGTCACATAAGTCAACAGGTGTGCGATAGACCGAGACAGTGGTAATTTAACAAGAAGTTGACATACGGCCTGATTGACTGATTTTTTTTTCAGATTTTTCAGATTTATTTATTTACACTCAGACACATGACAATGTGTTACATGAGGTACATTTATAACGAAATTCTTTGACATGACAGGATGGACAGATATAATATATAAATTATTACACTTTTATAGTTACAAATAGCAGTGAAATGCTGCAGAAACTTATATTGCAATACACATGAGGTACATTTATAACGAAATTCTTTGACATGACAGGATGGACAGATATAATATATAAATTATTACGCTTTTATAGTTACAAATAGCAGTGAAATGCTGCAGAAACTTATATTGCAATACACATGATGTATATGTTTCCTTAATTACCAGTAACAACTTATTAATATGATAGAGAGGACACATATAATATACATGTTGTAGAAATCTTTCATAGTCCAAGTCAACACTTTACGATAGTTACATATATTACAGCAAAATAATACAATCATTTATACACATACGGTTTGTTAAAGCTTCATAATAAAAGAGATATTTTTTTAAGAAAAATGGACAATCCGTTTAGAGCTCGTTTGTTACATACTGATAGGCCTTTCATTTTCATCTCATTTGGATTTGTACGAAAATAATTCGGAATATATTTATTTTGCAAATTTTTAACTAGCTCATTTTTACAAGAAAACAGATAGTGATATTCATCTCCAATACTTTCTAAACATAGGTTACATATTCTTTCTTCTTTCGGGATTCTTTGCCATCTACCCGTTTCAATAGGGAATTTAAAATTGCATGTACGTATTTTAGTTATATATAGTCTATTATTTTCTGACAATGCTGTCAAATATTTTTCAAGACCAAATTGAGATTTACATATTGAGTAAAAATCGCCTCTTGAAGAGTTATCTATTTCTGAGAACCACTTTTGGATAAATTGATCTTGGAGTCTCTGTTTCAGTTGATTTTTAAAGAACAATTTATTCATGCTATATCTATTTTCAAAAATAAATGAAAAACCAGATTCATCATATATGTTTTTAACTTTGTTGATCCATTTAAAAGAAAGAGTTCCGGCGTCATGCAGTTTAATTGCTAATTTAAGTAGAATACTACTAAGTTTATTTTCATTACAAAGAAGACTGTTCCAAAAACGAGCCATTCTAAGTTTAATATTCAGTTCTAGTGGGAAACGACCCAGTTCACCATATACCATAAATGATGAGTACTTGATCTCACTTTTAGCACTCTTTTGCAAAATTTGAGATGGATTTGTTCCAATGCACGCAAGTTTTCAAATCCCCATACTTCGGATCCGTATAACAAGATTGGTTCAATTACAGTGTCAAAAATATGGAGTTGTATATCAATAGGAATAGCATGATTACGAATTTTTTTATACAATGCATACAATGACTGGCGAGTGTAAATATGTCTTCTCTCCTGTTATCATACGTTCATTACACGACGGACAGTTGACAGGAAGGTTATTGTTTATATAAGATCATTAATTATAATACTTGTCATAGGTAATGATCACGTGATGGACGTACACTGATACATTTATTGGCATCTCGTTTTCTTTTTGATACGAGTTTTCTTTTTGATACGAGTTTTCTTTTTGATACGAGTTTTCTTTCTGATACGAGTTTTCTTTAGAGTAAACGAGTAACATATGTAGTATGCCTAGAAGTCGTCGCCTCCACCGCCGTCGCTGTCGACGCTGCCGCGATAACCAACCTCTATCAACTACCACCAACGCCACCACCGTCGCCGCCGTCAAAAACACCGTCGTCGTTGCTGCAACCATCGTCAAAACCATATTTGTTTGTTTGTTGGTTTGTTGGTTTGTTTGCTGGGCTTATCACTCCATAAACAGTCAGGAACACTTTTGAGGCGGGGTCTCTTTACTAGTTGGTGAACAACATACGGGACCCATGGCATGCCATCCTCAGATTCCCGTCACGAATAAAGAGCATCGAACCACCCACGTCGGATCTTCACTCAAGATTCCGTGACCGGCGCCCTCACCGACTTAGCTATCGCGACTGTCGACCTTACTGCCACCGTCGAAAACCGACGTCAACGTAGCTATATCGCAGACTCTCATATCAGGCTGTTCCATCACGATGTTCTCCTATCTTGAAATCAAACAATTCACCATTTAGAAAAACATTCTCAGCTATAAATGCCTTAACTGGAAATGAAATCTTTTCTCAAAATGACAATCATAGGTTGCGCCAAAATTCTGAAACTTTTCCCGCTACTTGTATATGAAAATCAGATGGATTTCAGGGAGCAACGTTCAAGTTTTGATGGGAAGACGGTCATTTTGTTGACGACATGACGTCATGTGATTGATTTTCATTGTGATGTCATAATCAAATCACGAGGCTTTATTACACGGCTAGTCATGCAATACAGTCCAGAAAAACAGGAATTGTTGCATATGACAAACCAGTATTACCCCCGTAGGTAGGAGAGAAAAATATGTTTACTTCTAAAAAAAGAGGTCAACAAGCGGGACGAACGTGCTCATCCCACCGAGAGCTTTATTTCCGCTCTCTCTTTATTCATCACGGTATCAATAAGTATCAACAAGCTGTGCAGCACTGTAAAAAGGCAATTCAAAAGAACAAATATGGCCGTAAATTCCTCTGATAAAAACTTAATTGACATCACATAAACGAACACATTGACGTGAATTGAATTGGAAACTTTTATGAATCAATGAACACACTTAACTTTTTACTGAACACAAATACTGTCAAAAGAGGTGTAGTTTCATTCAAGTTTATGTAAGGGCTTGAAAGTAAGATTTTTCGGATAAATCTGTTGAGCGCATTGTTAGCCTGAGAAGGAAAGAACATACCTATAAATTTATTATTTTGAATTTTTGAAACTCCATATTTATAGGTAAAACAATACTTACACGTAGATGGTAATTTATCTACATAATGTACCTGTACCTACAGGTGCTGAAAACTACACTAATTCTCATTTGAATCAACAGTTGATGACACGTAAAGAGGACAATGGGTTAGAGATATTATCCCCCTACATGTTGATAACCGAGTCGACCTACGTATGTAACTCGACTGCTGTATTAATAAAACTATGTTTTAACCTTTAAGGTGAATGTACAGATGTATTTCTCTGGCTAAATGTGCAATTTAAGCAGTTTAAGTCTCGCCATCAGAAAATTCTGCTCATATTGAAATATCTTAACACCTGCCAAAGCTTTGGCAAGTGATTTTCCCAGATGCTGTGAATTTGTATTGAGTTGTTTCGGTTGTGAAATGGGCGGCTGTTTCGTCTCTATAGTCATAGTTTGATTAATATTTTCTTGACGCTGGTAAGCAATGTAATTCGATGGGTTACAAGCGTTTCTAATGAGTTAGAATTTATTGTTCACGTGCGGAATCACTCGACACATCTCGGCAGATTCCGTTCCTACACCAAATTGACGAAGGTTACCGAAATCAGCCGAGGTTGGCCGAATGATAAACACTATAATGCAACTTCGTCCCTTCATCTGGTTTTCATACCAGTACCACACGATATTTAATAAATCTCTTTTGGGGAATGTCTCTGCAGTTCCCGATTCCTGACAGAAATATATGAACATGAAGATGAGACTGCGATGTAATATTGTCAACAGCAGAATCTTCTTATTCAAGAATTTGCGTCATTTACCAATATTTTTCTGAATGACATCCTTTAAATTTCTTTTTTTCTCACTTTTATTACAAAACTTGTGTATCCACTTAGGGCCTGTCAGTACTGAAGATCACTGTGATTTATGCGACATTGTGTCGATCTGAAGAAATTTTCACGGTGGTTTGAGTCTTTAAAATGTCACAGCAACATTTCTGGGCTGTCAATCAAGCTTGTCATATAAAACGCTTTACGGTCAGGCCCCCGTGCCCCGGAGATCGATCAGGTGAAAATACAATGTTCATATTAAAGGGGCTCTTGCATCAATATATGTGTTATAGGTACTGTATTGTATGTAGGACACACCGATATTGAAGCCCTATCTTTGACGATTAAAAAAAATCATAACAAATTGTTAGGATTAAAGTGATATGCTATTTGATGCTGTATATAACAACCTTATAAATTAGATATAGAAGATATTGCAGAGTCGATGGTCAAAGTATAATGCATAACAATTTAATTTTAACTTCCCAAATTCGCAAAAATCTATAGATCTATCTATTTGTTTTTGTATCAAGATAGAAAACCATACAAATCGTTTGTCGATTGTCTTATGTTTTTTATTTATTTATTTGTTTATTTATTTATTTATTTTCTTGGTAAGTCAACAAATCACTATTGATATAGATATTGAAGCCGTATAAAGAAAATATTTCAGAATTGATGGTCAAAATATGATGCATAACGATTTAAACTTAACTAGACAAATTCGAGAAAAAAATACGGATTAGTGTAATTAAAATATCCTATTAATATATATGTTTGTTTTTGTATCAAGAAAGAACAAAATACAAATCTTGTCGGCTGTTTATTCATTTATTCATTTTTTCGGTTAGTCAACAAAACATTATATTGCGAACAAAATATAAATAAATAAGCATATAAATAAATGGTCTTTATTTGTACAGTTAAATTTCATGGAAGCAATATCCCTTGTTCACTCAATATTTAAACTCTCTTTTATCCAACGTGTTATGATAAATTCAAAAAGCATTCTCTTATATAAGAACCCTTTCCATTTCATCAAAATCAGGTTTAAATACACACATGTATTACTTTGCCGCATTCAATTGAAAACCAGTTCTATTAGCTGGTATCGTATGAGAAAAAGAACGTGTTTTACAAGTAACGAATTCAGTCTTCCGCAAAGTATCGCTTTCCCTGATTTATGGAAATCTTAGAACGCTTAACTCTTATAAAATTTGACTTATTGTCAAAAATAGTACATTAGTGTTAAGACTTATGCATAAAATGTCACGTGACCACCGTACAGGATACCAAGTCGTCCGTGAAGACACCTCTGAAATCTAAACGGTTTCGGTTGTCGACTTTCAAGACATCGTCGGTGTCAAGGCGATACGTCGCGCACAGCTCCGATCGGTCCCATGGGGCACTGACACAAACATCCTCGTCTTCTTGATGAACCAAATCCAGTAATCTGATTGGTTTCGTAGATAATGACTACAAAAATCTCACCAATCAGAAACGCTCGGAAGGGATGTCAGATAAAAACTAATACCGTCATGTGGGTAGACATCTAAGTTTTTTTGTTTTTTTTTTTGTTTTTTTTTTCAACCGAAAAAGAGGTTTATTCGTACGAAGCATTTGATTTGGTCGATCGAATCACGAAAAATTATTGGTTTTCAAGCCAGTGATCTCATGGGTCAAACGAGTTAAACAAAAACATAACACAATCGGGGCCGACAATGCAATGAAGGGCGAAACTTTTGGCTTTTAGAAACTGAAGTTATCGAAGTTGTCGATATGTATAAGGAATCGAAATTTCTGTCCAGAGTAACAAGGTTCTACTGTACACACAAACCAAAGTGTCCAGACTAACAAGGTTCTACTGTACATACAAACCAAAGTGTCCAGACTAACAAGGTTCTACTGTGCACACAAACCAAAGTGTCCAGACTAACAAAGACTAACAAGGTTCTACTGTGCACACAAACCAAAGTGTCCAGACTAACAAGGTTCTACTGTACACACAAACCAAAGTGTCCAGACTAACAAGGTTCTACTGTACACACAAACCAAAGCGTGCTGACTAACAAGGTTCTACTATACACACAAACCAAAGCGTGCTGACTAACAAGGTACTACTGTACACACAAACCAAAGTGTCCTGACTCACAAGGTTCTACTGTACACACAAACCAAAGCGTGCTGACTAACAAGGTTCTACTGTACACACAAACCAAAGTGTCCTGACTCACAAGGTTCTACTATACACACAAACCAAAGCGTGCTGACTAACAAGGTTCTACTGTACACACAAACCAAAGTGTCCTGACTAACAAGGTTCTACTGTACACACAAACCAAAGTGTGCTGACTAACAAGGTTCAACTGTACACACAAATCGGTCTAGACAAAGTCGACGATCAAAATATAGAGTAAACAGTTCAAAGGAGCATAATTGACAACGACCTTCAATGTTTTTCGTTTGTTAAATTCATACCTGATTGACACAGATTCAATATTTTGTACTTCACTGTCAAAAAATACTCTTACAACTGTAATAATACCCTTTATAGTACGGACGGTGTTTAAGAAAACCTGTTTTTCCGAACTACATAAATAGTTTACAAATTATGCATTTCTATACGATTTTTTTCCCGTGTGATAAAGAAAAATTTAAGTATTATTGGGTTTAATAAATATCTCATTTATCCATATATCTTAGCGACACCAAAAGATGTCGGAGAAGTGCACGTTTTCATATAGTACTGCGCTCTGGCCCTACACCAGACATGGTGTCAGGGCCAGAGGAGACACGGGTTAACCTTCCCCTTCCCCAAACATACGCTCGGGTTACCTACCATTTCGGGGCTATGTCAGTGAGACCTCTAGGATCCTATACAAAAACACACGGGTTACCTACCATTTCGGGGTTATGTCAGTGAGACCTCTAGGATCCTATACAAATACTGAATACATAACCGTAACACCTACTGAAAAATGTCAACAGTCAGTTTACGATCGCCATCTTAGGTCAATATTAGTTAACAAAACAAATATTGTCTCGTAGATATTGACAGACTTATACCTAGTGTGGACAGATAAGGTATACCAATACGGTTAGCGAGCCGGAAAGGTAGACGGCCATGACATTCCATAAAGATCTAGGATTGATTCCCTCACTTATCCATCAACTTACCAAGCAAATTATGCACGTGACTTCTCTCGTGAACTGAGTTACACTTATACACATGTTATAAAGTATACGTGTATGTTACAAAATATACGTGTATGTTACAAAATATACATGTATGTTACAAAATATACATGTATGTTACAAAATATACATGTATGTTACAAAATACACGTGTATGTTACAAAATACACGTGTATGTTACAAAATATACCTGTATGTGACAAACTTTACGTGTATGTTACAAAATATACATGTATGTGACAAACTATACGTGTATGTTACAAAGTATACGTGTATGTTACAAAATGTACGTGTATGTTACAAAATGTACGCGTATGTTACAAAATATACGTGTTTGTTACAAAATATACGTGTATGTTACAAAGTATACATGTATGTTACAAAGTATACGTGTATGTTACAAAATATACTTGTATGTTACAAAATATACGTGTATGTTACAAAGTATATGTGTATTCAACAAAATATACGTGTATGTTACAAAATATATGTGTATGTTACAAAATATACGTGTATGTTACAAAGTATAGGTGTATGTTACAAAATATACGTGTATGTTACAAAATGTACGCGTATGTTACAAAGTATACGTGTATGTTACAAAATATACGTGTATGTTACAAAATATACGTGTATGTTACAAAATATACGTGTATGTTACAAAATGTACGCGTATGTTACAAAATATACGTGTATGTTACAAAGTATACATGTATGTTACAAAATATATGTGTATCTTACAAAATATACGTGTATGTTACAAAGTATACGTGTATGTTACAAAGTATACGTGTATGTTACAATGTATATGTGAATGTTACAAAATATACGTGAATGTTTCAAAATATACCTGTATGTCACAAAATATACGTGTATGTTACAAAATGTACGTGTATGTTACAAAATTTACGTAAATGTCACAAAATATACGTGTATGTTACAAAATATACATGTATGTTACAAAATATACATGTACAGTATGTTACAAAATATACGTGTATGTTACAAAATATACGTGTATGTTACAAAATATACGTGTATGTTACAAAGTATACGTGTATGTTACAAAGTATACGTGTATGTTACAAAATATACGTGTATGTCACAAAATATACGTGTATATTACAAAATATACGTGTATGTTACAAAATATACTTGTATGATGCAAAATATACGTGTTCCAGTCTGTTATATCACTTACGGGTACATGCTACGTTACACATGAGTCATGTCCTGTGTCGTGTTACCTCCATTGATGATTGCAATACCTGTGATTTTGTTGGAATAATTTCCCTGGGACAAATGTTCATTGTGCATGTCATTTGTTGGAATTATCTTCCTTAAGGACACACGTTCCCTACACCCTGTGCATGTCATTTGCTGGAGTTATCTCCCTTATGGATGTGATATGGCGCTTCTTATTAGTCATTTATATTAAAGTGATCTTGTTAAGGATTTATGCTATGTTTTACGTTACCCCTGCTGTTGTGTTTGAATTACCTCCCTTTACGACGCGATTTCTTAATGAGGTCTTTCCTTTAAGTATTTATCTGAGAGAACAAGGACAATTAGTTTCAAGGGAAAAAATACTCGGAATGTATGGTCGTATTTTGAAATTTAAAAAAATCCATGTATATCATGAACACTTTTAAATCAAATTGCTGAAATGTGAAATCCGAGCAATGGACATTGGTGTATAGATAAGTTATAGGTACATATGTAAATCAGATATGTTTAGTCATTATTAACGATATCAGATTCTCTATCGAAATTCATTGTCATATTTAAAAAAGAAATACGGTTAAAAAAAACATCATTTAGATGAATCATTGCAATTTTCACCTGTCAAAAAGATGAAAAATATCCCAAACATTTACAAAGTTATGACAAACATTTTATAATGCCGGGCGTTTCTTTCTTTTGATGCCGATCAAAAAGAAATGAATGACCAAATTGAGTAAAGTGTGACGAAATAAAATGGAATCTCATTTCTATAAAGGGAAATGATATAATTGTTTACTGGAGTGTAAAATGATGATTTGATACAGTAAATGTACTTTGTATCATTAGGATCACGCGAAATCACAAGCACACATTAACACACACATATATATATATGAACACAGTGAAACTCGTCTTATCCAACTCCTGAGTATTCCCACACCTGTACACTGCGACCTGATGTACCTGTGTATTACGACACAATGATTCATCCCAGATAAACATGTATGTTGTAAGCTGTCGTTGTAGACAGGTCAATCTTACGTAAACTTATACCGTAAAGGTACTGGATTAGGCAGGTTAAGCTGATGTAAACTATATATGTGTAGTTTTTGTTTTACGCGTGGAAGAATGACGTTTTGTACAATTTAGTTCAAATTCTGTATTTTAATGACTTTTACGCACATAAAAACTATATCTTTTGTAGGTTCAAAACATAATAAGATTATGGATTTTATTGCAGTCAGTATAATCTAGACCCAACAAAATGTATGACTCATAAATATTGTTTGTTTGATCCGTTTTGATAATACGATCATTCATCGAGGACGCACGTGCATCAGCGCATGCAAATTATAGGTGTGATTATAAAGAGGAATACATGTATATATATTTATACGTAGACTATTAAAACCTAGTTCCATATATATATTTCTTTTTTCTTTAACATAAAGTGAAGGAGAGGACAACATAAGATCGTTATTATCACAATATCTAATAATTGTTTCTTTTTGGTATAAAACCGCTAATTGAACACTATGTTGTATTTTTCAGATCTGCGATGGCCCCTATTACGTGACGATTGAAGTGTGATCCGGACGCCGTAATACCAAACAGAGTCTGATGATGGAGACTCTAAAGGAAATACAGGATCAATTCCTAAAATGTCCCGTCTGTTTACAGAACTACACATCTCCGAAACTTCTTCCGTGCCTCCATACATTTTGTCGTCAATGCCTCGTGGAAGTGCTGAAGAAATCCATTGGGGATGACAATGGTAGTTCAACAGAGAGCGATTCCGAAACTGAAAAACCTGCCCCACACGGAAAACATTTCAATTGCCCGGTTTGTCGGGCTGATATAGAGTTGAATGTTCCTAACGGAAATTCTAACTTCGCACAATGGACCGATATGTTTCCGGATAATCACTTCGTAAGTAGTTTGATGGAAAAAATCGACATGCAAGCGACAGATAAATATTGTGAGAGTTGTTGTCGAGACGGAAACAGAATTGGGGCCAAAGCCGAAAATTGGTGTCAGACGTGTAAAGTGGTTTTCTGTGATTCTTGTATAAAAGCACACAACGTCATCAAAGCTTGCCGAGAGCATATTGTGGTTTCCCTCAGAGACATGCGTAATGATCCACTTGAGTCCATCCGGTCAAATAAAAAAGAAATTCCATGTTTTCATCACAGAGACAAGGTTATTGAATACTACTGTGTCGATTGTCACGTGACTATCTGTTCGTCGTGCGTTGCTGTGCAACACAGACGATGTGAAATGGTAGAAACCTTGGTTGATGCAGCACAAAAGTTAAAACCGGAAACGGAATATGTACAAAGAAATCTCCAGATGCAGAACGAGGTTTTACGAGAATGGCGTGAAGAGCACGAGAAGGAACTCGGCGAACTCTCAACCAACAAAGAAATGATCATGAAAGAAATGTCGACGATAAGGAAAAGGGTTAATGAAGCATTAGAGAATTTAGAAAACAAGCTCATTGTTGACCTTGATCAGAAGAATATGCAGACAGCAACTGTTGTGAAGGGCAGAATGAACGAGATCGATGAAATGAAGAAAAATGTCAACAACACAGGAACTTTTCTCAAAAATCTAATCCAATTTGGTAGTGATTCGGAGCTTCTCACTGTTTTTGATGCCATCAAGCTCCAAGTAGATGATATGCGCGCCAACATTCAGAAATCCCGTTTGAGCAAATTGAGCACTCGGCATAGACTTATCCCGGACTCAAGCGTACAGAGATTGCTTGAGTTACACTCTATTGGGAAGATCGTGGATTTAGTGGATTTGAAGAAGGAAACTTTTCTCAACATGAACGGGTTGTCAGAGAAAGAAGGACAACCTCCTCAGAGACGGTCGTCAATCAAGCGTACAGGAACGTTTCGCGTTGAACGGTCTCCAACTCAATCTCCAGCTTCCACGATGATGAGCTCATCAACATCCTCA
>NW_022979688.1:0-2305 GCF_902652985.1 Pecten maximus | reverse complement strand
CGACGACGGACGAAGCATGATGACTAGACCCTTCGGGTCAGATGACCTAAAAACACAATACTTGTCCTATCCTTATCGGGAGAACTACGACAGAAATACTGTCTTTTTATAATCCAATCAGGGAGATTTGTCATCACCATAGACTTCAGCATCAGTGTTTAGCCGACGACATACAAATCTAAACGGTTATCAGACAAGTCAGCTGGGACACATTGATAGCAAGTCTGGAAGCCTGTCTTAATGACATCAGTACTTTATTGAAATTTAATATGCTTTAGCTTTATTGGGAACCGTAAGAACTGACAGTCTCTACCAGTCACCAATATTTCAAATTATCGTCATACTTTTGTCAAATATATCGAACGAGTTCGTGCTTCAGGATATCAAGGTCAATGACAATGTCACGTTGATATTGATATAAACCTTTGTCTGTGCTCTAGCGACCTAACTTGTGCGCTTGTACGTCTTTTTATCTATAAAACACTTATCCAGTATATCAGAGTCGTTAAATAGTGTTGTTAAAATAGGCAATGTATGCCAATTTGACCTCTTTGCGCACCAAACACACGCATCATTGGAGTAAATTTTCATTTAAATATTTCTCCCCTACTTCCTGGATCAATCCCAATCTCAGGAGAGGCTCTATGAGATCATCTCTGTCCCTCTGAACCATGTAGTCATAGGGTCTGGTAAACATCAGCTCCAGTCCACTTTTCGTATCTTTTTTCAAAGATCCGTTTAAAAGTGACTTGTATTGATCCCCGGTACAGGTCAGAGATGTGAAAGAAACCCCTAATGGATACAGTAATTTGTATTGTACTAAAATATAATAGCTCATCACGAATGATTTTATTCATCTTTCGTATCATCTAAAACTGGAGACAAAGACGCTGATTTGGATCACAGATGAAATGTAGAGGTCTTTATTCGGTAGCAAAATACTTTAGCTTCATGTAAATTGAAAATTAAAAAAAAAAAAAAATAACAAACACACTTTTTATACTACCTCTCTTCTTACAAAATTATTCCCCCTCTAAGATGATTAAGATATAATTTGGAGAAGAAAAAAAAAAAAAAACTATAAAAGAAAGGACATTGGAATCACCATTAACATCTGATCAAACCAGGTAAAAGGTTGTACAATATTGTAATATTATGGTTAGGCAGGCTTAATTGGTCATACAATCCATGGCTATATATAACAATTGTAATACATTTTCACAAGTGATTGTTCTTGAACTATAATAAACTATTATTTAAAAAAAAATGTCATCAACTCACATGCGTTTTCTCAACAATCATGCCGATTATGACTTTGTCAGACAAAGATGTTGGGTAGTACAACAACAGCTCGGCTCCGTGCTGCCCTAACAATGTATCAGGCATGGGATCTGGGCTCTCTTTGGCTGCAGATCTCAGACGCTTCGATTGTGGTTCAAAAGCTCTCTCCTCGTAATTCCTTTTCACCTTAAAACAGTAATAAATTTCATCTCTTTTCTGCAACTAAGTTTTAAGAACTTGTCATGTATATCCTGCGATAGAGACCAACAAATAATCAATGACTAATATATGATTATGATCTTTTTACAAAGGGCATTGGAATAGTACTGGCTTGTATTTTAACCTAGTTAGGTGGTAATATCTATAAAAAAAATCTGAAAAAAAGAAATACCAAAATTGTTGTGCCATCTTTTCTAATGCACATGGTCGTACTAGTAGTTCATTCATCTACTTTTTACAAAATCTGTTGTGCGGTTACCAGATAACTATGGTAAACAAAATCTCTTGTGTCGAAATAAAGATATTTCATTGGCAACAGTTAAAAAAATAAATGAAAAATCTGTTTGAAAAATAACGAAATATTGCAGATCCCATTTCTCTAAAACCTAACATGCTATTTGTTTAGCTTAATCGGACAATTTTTCATTTAATGTTAAGGGTAAATTTCTTCAACAAATTACACTCATGGTTTGTCTGAAGTGAACTAATGAATAGTTTATCAATTTTTTTTGTAACTACCTCACCAACAAATAATGTCTTGGAATCTAAAGTCTTTTTTTCATTCAGGTACACACTAGCCAATATGTCTGGAATTCCCGAGACGCTTTGATCTTTAACCGTCATAGTTTTCTTTGGTATGCCTGGGACAAATCTGAAACAATAACACCAGTATATACAGTAAATACCGACCTAATAATGAGGTCGTAATTCTAAATCAAAATCGAGAAAATGGGAGCGAAATATGAAAAAGTATAGTTTTGCCCAACGGCCCTAAATTTACAGGGGAAATAAGTGACAATTTAAT
>NW_022979687.1:0-22233 GCF_902652985.1 Pecten maximus | reverse complement strand
CCCTCGTGAGTTTTCTCATGTCATTCTTCTAGCAAGACAATCATAGATCCTCATGTGGCGCAGGGTAAAGGGCCAGTTACCACTAGTCTTTGACTGAACGCAGTGTCTGTAGACTGAAAATTAACATCTGCTGACAAATAAGGTCTGTGGAATGCACTTTGTTTTCTTGAGTTAAAAGGTAAGGAGCAGTTAGCAAATCATGTGACATCTTTTTCCCCTTTTCCCCTGCACACAAATTTCGAGTGCCACTCTTGATGCTTTACTCGTAATGTCTGTAGAACCCAAGGTAAGTATACGAGCTGGCATATCCTCCCTGTGTGAAAAAAACTTGTGTTTTTGTTTCTTCCCCCGCGCATGTCTGCTACGTCTTTGATGGGCGACTGCAGACTGAAGCTCAGTGCCCATCTTTTTAAAAGTAGATTGGTTAACAATTATTCCCACAAATCATCCGGGACCAGGGGCCATACCGCATACAGTTGCTTGATAAACATGGTCTGACATTCCATTCCACAACCAAGGTTGATGACGCATCATATGCTGGACCTCCAAGAATGCTTGACAGAACTGCATATGGAAGGGTTTCTAAGGGTCGATAAAATATAATCCATAAAAACCCATAACACCAATAACCATTTTAAGGAAACAATACATGACTTATTTGAAATTTTTGAGGTTTCGGCGGCCAATTTTGGAGGCTATTTTTAAATTGAATAAAGAATTAATTATGCATTGTATTTTACTTATTTTAAGGGTATCTATATCTCTAAAAATCCCAGTCTAGAAACAAAAATTGTAACTCTAGAGTAATAAATGAGAAAACGTATTGCCATTTTTCGATTTTGCAGCCATCGGGCGGCCATCTTGAATATTAAAAATGCTCAAGGGTGCAAAAGTGGCACCAAGCAGTTTTGGGATCAGCACTCATCCAACATACACAAAAACACTAAAAAACATTATGTGGACGCTACTGCAAGGTTAAGAGAGAAATGGGGGTTTGGCAACCCGGGCTATTATTGAATTTGGGCTTTTGACATCCTCATCCTGTTTTTTGTTTGTTTGTTTGTGTCCTTCGGCCTGTTTTAATTCTTTTCCGTCAGAAACTTGGTATAAACACTGATGCCTGTAGTATCCCCCTGACGGTCCAAGAAGGACGAAACCTCTATGTTGACTCCCCGAAGTTTTTCGTAATCTGCATACCCCGTTTAGTTCATTTGAATAGTGAGGACAGTTTCATGATATACAGATGTACTTGAAAACCCCGTGAAATCCAATATTAAGATATGGCATTTATTGCAATTTGGGATTACCTTACCCCCTCATCTGGATTTCTCTTGGTTTTAATGTCCGCACACTAGACGTTGGAACAACTAAGAGTCCAAGAAGGAAGGAGCAGCTACATTATGCAGTTAAATTCAATTTTGCCTCTACTGTATCTAACTATCAATTTGTATCGAAGCACTGATATCTGTTGTCTTTGTACGATCATTTCAAGAAGTATGATATAAACTTTAACATAATAATGAAGAGTTACAACATTTGTTTCTGTTGACAGCTCCCAGGTCGGGGGTGGCTACATCAACGGACGGCGGAGGCTATGGGGAGGGATGGTATGGTCTGGGCTATAGGACCAATAGGAACAACATTGGCATGGCGATAGGTAAGAATTTTTCAAGCATATACAACCTATGATAAATAATTAAAATTATTGTTTCGATGATTACAATTTTCGCGGTTTTTATCAACATTTGAAGTAAACGTATTTGCAAATATTATATATAAAAAAAGAAGATTTAATCACTATTAATTGATCGCATTTTTGAATTGTTTCTTAAAAAGTTAAATACCGAACTAGAGTACGTCAAAGTAAACCATGTACAGTAACTTTTACGGGGGGATAGTGTGTGTCGACTTTATGTCAGTTATTAATCATATAAATATTCTATTGAGATTGAATAAAAAAAGGTCACGGCTTTATACACAATAGTCAATTCAATCGCTAGGTATGCACACATACGTCTATTAATGTAAACTTTATTATCTTACAACTTTTGCGTAACACGTTATATCAACTTAAAGTAACACGCATGTGGGCCTGGATGGAAGCGCGAAAGGGGGTTTCACCGTTGAGGAATGGAGAAAACCCGGAGGAAACCTGCGTGGTCGGACAGGTGACCTCATACCTTTTCAGTCCTAAGTGAAAGGCAGGTGTGTTCCCACTGTGTCACCTCACATCCAAGCCCAATGACTAGGGAAAAAAACCAATATACGTAAAGGTTCTTTGACCCTTCACACCCCAGAATGACCCCTACACGCGTACATATCGGAGAGAATTAAAATAACCGTTCGTTATATACATTTCTGTGCTCCCGTACTTTTCAAATATAACATTTCCATCTTTAAGTAAGAGTATGCATATTGCATTACGTCATAGAGAAGATAGGATTCTAGTCTATACCTTGATAAGTTGTGACTGGTAAATGTGTAACTTGTTGCCAAGTCGAAATGAATAAGAATGAAAACACTTATAAAGCTAGGACGATCACTATGTTAAACATTTGTAAACTAAGGCAACTAAGTTACAATCTATTTCAGTACATAAGAATTAAAAATTTTTCCCTTTAAAAAACTTTTTCAGAATTTGCTGTGCAAAATTGTACAATAGAGCCCTATTTTCCGTAACACGTAATAGCTTTGGGTGGGTGGGCTGGAAGGTGTTTTGATAATATGGTTGCATTGCTAGACGAGCAGAATAAACTGTAGATAAAAAACAGTGGTGGGTTTCTTTCGGTCCCCGAATCATTAAGTAATTATATTTAACGCTTCAATAACGTCCAAAGCCATCGTTGACAACCTTTCATTAGGTACTGTTATTTAATATGTTGCTAATTCTAAACCCCACTCTTTGAAAATGAAGTACATGTATGTGTGGTTTCTTTACTTGGAGTTTATCTTCTGAAGTTGTCCTCCTCTAGCTGGGATAGTAATTGCACCAAAAGTCCGCAGTATGGAATTCTCGACCCAATTTTCGATCCGTTTCCAGCAGAAGTATGGAAACAGAATGGGAGGGGCTGCTCTTCTTCCCGGGTTGTTGGGCGACCTATTCTGGGAGGCCGCCATACTAGGAGCTTTAGGTATATTGACAACTTTAATATTCCGTTCGGTATTGTTTTGTGAAGACTTTTTGGTAAGGAAGTTACCATTTGCTACCACGTTTTATCACTCACAAATATCAGTTTCTTTATTGTAAATATTAATAGATGATAATAGATTTGATATATGTTAATAACAATCGGATACCATGATATAAATGTTAACAGAAATGCAATATAATTAGATGGTTGTAAGAACATCAAATAGAATTATTTGATAGTAAAAAATAGAAAGAAATACATGGTTATAAGAATAATGAGATGTTGTCACGTGGTTGTAAGGCAATAACCGTAGTTTTTAAGAAAAAAGAGGTGTTATCACGTGATTGTTAAGAAACAATAAGATGTCTCAGTGACTGTAAGAACAATGAGATGCTTACCACTACGGGAAGGGACAGTGAGACGGGTTAACCACGTGACTGTAAGAACAAATGAGAGTATCAACGTGACTGTAAGAACAAGAGATTTATCACGGACTGTTTAAAAACAATGAGATGTATTACGTGATGTAAGAACAATTATGTTATCACGTGGCTGCCCCATCCCCTAGCCCAAGCTTTCTGATTTGGGAGTGTAACGTAAGCAGAAGCCTTGGCTAGCGAAGATGGTACGTGGCTTGTAGAACAATTTATAAATGTAAAGGTTAACTGGATACCATCGTTGGGATACATCAGGTCCTGATATATCCATTTACTGGGGTTTTGTACAGAATGATAAACAAAATTATCTCCTTAAAAAACAATTTTAAATAAAATTTTTATCTGTAAAACCGAAATCAAGGGGAGACAAAAAATTTTTATACAATCTTTAAGTTTTTTGAATACTACTTCTGTCCCCCGACACAATTGCATCATATCATAAAATCAAATTAAAAATAGAGCGTGGTTGTATACAGTATTTGTTCTTTGGCACCAAAGGATCATCGTTTGGGCCCGGGAAGGGCATGTCCGTGATGGTGTCCGCCTGTTTTGGCGGTCTGTCTACCCATTCTTCGGAGGGGCTTACGCAGTACTTACAAACCGGAAAGTCATACAGCTGTTCTTCATGGGAATAGGGTTGGTAGGTAGTTCATATATACAGTGTTGGCATGTATCACCATTTAAATTTAAGACACAATTTCAAGTAATAATAGGTATAGAAATATTGAAAATGAAATCGATCAAAGGTCCAAAATTATGTGAAGCTGAAGATATTTTAGGGTATAACCCCTTTTGTAGAGTTTTTTAGGGTTGTATAACCTAATGTAGTGTTTTAAAAGGTTGTAATCTTATATAGGTTTAAAGGTTGGTATACCTCAGTTAGATGTTTTTTAGGATTTTAACTGGGTAGATGTTTTTTTAAAGGGGTATTAACCTCAGTAGATGTTTTAGGGTTGTAGAACCTAGTTAGATGTTTTAGGTTGTATAACCTTGTTTTAGATGTTTTGGGTTGTATAACCTTTTATAGATGTTTAAGGTTGTATAAACCCCAGTTTTAAGTGTTTAGGGTTGTACCCCCGTTAGATTTTTAGGGTTTTAAACCTTTGTAGAGTTTTTGGGTTGATAAACCCAGTAGATGTTTTTGGGTTGTAAACTTTTGTAGATGTTTTAGGGTTGTAAACCTTTGTTAGATGTTTTTGGGTGATAAAAATAGTAGATGTTTAAGGGTTTTAAAAACCCCGTTTGATGTTTTAGGGGTATAACCCCATTAGATGTTTTTAGGGGATTTTAAACCCCAGTTGAGTTTTTTTGGGTTTTAAAAATTAGTTAGAAAGTTTTAGGGTGTTAAAACCTTAGTAGATTTTTTGGGTTGAAAACCCCTTTGTTAGTGTTTGGGGTGTAAAACCCTTAGTTAGATTTTTTTAGGGTTGTAAAACCTTAGTGATTTTTTAGGGTGTTAATTTTGAAAGAGTTTTAGGGTTTTTAAAAACCCTAGAGATGTTTTGGGGTTTGTATAACCTTAGGGGTTTAGATTGTTTTAGGGTTGAAACCCTAGTAGTGTTTTAGGGTTGTTAACTTATTAGATTTTTTAGGGTTATAACCAATTTAGATTTTTTGGGTTTTTGTAAACTTAGTAGATGTTTTGGGTTGTATAACCTTTGTTGGGTTTTGGGTTGTAAAACCAGTTAGATTTTTTGGGTTGATAACTTTTAGATTTTTTGGTTGTAAAACCCTTGAGATTTTTGGGGTTGTATAACCGTTGGGGTTTTTAGGATGTATAACTATTAGATGTTTGGGGTTTTGTTAACCCAGTTAGATGTTTAGGTTGTATAACCTTGTAGATTTTTTAGGGTTGTAAACCCTTTGTGTAATGTTTTGGTTGATAATTTTGTAGATTTTTTAGGGTTAAAACCCTAATGTAGATGTTTTGGGGTTTGAAACTTATGGGTGTTTGGGGTTTTGAAAAACATTAGATTTTTTGGGGTTGTATAACCTTTAGGTAGAGTTTTAGGGTTGAAAACCCATAGTAGATTTTTTAGGGTTTGTTAACCTTATAGATGTTTTGGGGTTTGAAACCCTAGAAAGTTTTTTTAGGGTTGTAAACCGGAAAGGAGTTTGGGGTTTTTAAAAATTAGTAGATTTTTTAGGGTTGAAACCTTTGAGAGGGGTTTAGGGTGAAAACGTGTTAGTTTTAGTGTTACGTTTGGTTAAAAACCTTTGATAAACATGATTTGTAAAAAGTTGAGAAGAAATAATGTGGTTTTAATTAGATGAATTTTTTCTTAATGTTTATTTTAAACCTAATTGTGTTTAGGGAAATATATTTTTAAAGAAAAAAAAACAGAATAAAAACCCGCGTAAGAAGAACATTGATTTAAAAGAAAACTTTATTTGGCTTAGGGAAACTAAAAGGGGGCCCGGGTTTGTGTGAACCTGGTATTGGTAAAAGGTGGGAAGGTTGTAACTGTGATTTTTTGGGTTTATTAAGTTTTTGTTGTGAAACCTTTAATTTTTTGTATAGAGATGTTGGGAAACATTGGTTTTTTTAGGGGGGGTATCTAGAATTTGTAAAAACCCTTTTTGAAGGGAAAAAAAACCAAAGATTTTTAAATATAACCTTTAAGAATAAATTTTGTAGTGTAGTTGAAAAGAAATTGTTGCAGTGAAAATAGAGTGGTTAAATATGGTGGGGTTGAAAGGGTTTTTTGGGGTTATTATATAGGTGTATAACGTATATTTTTGGGGGTTGTTCAGTGATTTAGTGTATAACAGGTAGGTTTAGGGTTGTGGTGGATTTTACGTGAAAACAGGTAAAAATGTCGGGTGGGTTGTGGTATGATCATATTTCGTTTAACACGTAATGTCTTAGGTTTTCAGGGACATAACCGGTTTAAAAAGGAGTTGGGGTTTGTTCAGAACATTTACTGCTTAAACAGGATAGTGAGGTTTGGGGAAAATTTCTGCTTTATAAAAAGGTAATTCGGGGGTTTGGGGCTTATCAAACTGTGATAAAACTATTGTTGGGGGGCGCATAACTGTTTTTATAATTTTGGGGCGGGGTTGAGGTTGGGGCGTTTTATATACGGTTGTAAAAGATAGTGTGGGTTTGGTAGTGAAAATACGCGTTAACGGGTTTTGTCTTGGGTTGGGTCAGTATAAATTCTGCGTTTAACAGGATGTGTGGGGTTGTGGCAGTAATCATTACTGTCGTTAACAGGATTGTCGGGGTTGTGGCAGTGACAAATGTCGTATAAAGGTTTGGTCGTGAGGTTGTGGTCAGTGAATATACGCTTTAAAAAAGGATACGTCGTGAGGTTGTGGTAGAATATAACTTCGTAAAAAAGGATGTCGTGAGGTTGGGGGTTCAGTATCATTTACGTCTTTAAAAAAACAGGTAGTGTCGTAGGTGTGGTCGTAATCAATTGTTTTAAACGGGTAGTGCGTGGGGTTTTGGGGGGTCAGTAATCTTTATGTCGTAAACAGGATTGTGGAGGTTGTGGTCGAAATCATATACTGTCGATAAGGTAGTGTCGTGGGGTTTGTGGTCGTAATATTACTGTCGTATAACAGGGTAGTGCGTGGGGTTTGGGCATTAATCATATATGTGTAAAACGGGTAGGTCGTGGGTTGTGGTCTAATCTTATACGGTAAAACGGGTATATGTCGTGAGTTTGGTCTCAGCCGGGTTAGAACCCCGGGCCCCACAAAGTTCGATGCCCCTACCCTTTTTGGGTTTTTTTTCTCGGGAAGCTGAAAAAGGGCCGTTGTGTGTCTTTGGGTGTGTCCTTGGAAAGGCTTTTCCCCAATTTGCTCTGGATGGCATGTGAAGGGTCCCCTTTTGTTTTTCAGAAGGTGCCCCAACTACTACAAGGACCCCCCCTAAAAATGCCCTGGCTTTTTCCAGGACGATAACACACAAACAAAAAAAACTAGTGACATATTAGTTTTTATAGCTGTATTTGGGGTAATTTTAGGTGAATGCATTTAAATAGAAAGCTAGTCAAAATTTTTATTGTCGGGGTTATACGGTCATATAAAAGATACATCGTGATTTTGATGGTAAAATTTTCATGAAAGAAACTACTTGTTCAGAAGAGTAAAATTTCTTTTCCATGGAAAAATTTAAATGTGAAAAAAAAAATTTGTATAACCTAAAAAAACCAGATTTCTGTGAATTTGAGATTAAAAAAGTGGCAACTATATTTCCTGCCCTGCGGGAATAGGTATCAACATTTAGTTTAACTCCGACAGCAGATAGGTACCTAAGCAATCAGATTGGTATGTCCCGTTTTACAGCTGATGTAAAATGTATACAATAGATTTTTTAAATTTTAATCTGGGTTATATTATCGTAACAAAGGTTGGTTATCCTGTGTATTACCATTTCAGATTTTTCAGAGACAATTTTTTCACAGCATGTGGGTTTTTTCCCTCGGGCAACAAGAGGTAGGGCGGCTCCGAATCACTTCATGAAAATATCTATCGGGTTTAATGACGTACCGTCTTAGAACGGGATGTACAAGGTTTAAAACCACTTGCGTGAAAATGATTGTATAGTTTTACTGGACTAAAACGATAAGCCAGTCCTCCCGATTAATTTAAATATAAGTTTTTTGGGTTATAATCTACTAGTATTTGCATATTTCATTTTAGTATATGTGGGCCTTTTGGGCCCCCATAAATAAATTATTTTATAAAATACTGGGTTATACATAATACTATTTTGTCGAAATAAAACTTGCCCGGTCTTCATAAACCTTCATTCCGAATATCCATGTTTAATTCTCAGTCAGTAATCGAGGGGGAAATGTGAGTGTAAAAAGTTTTGAAACGAACCCATGGAACATATTAAACTGTAGTAGGGGAAGCGGGGATTTTACTATCAAAAAAGGAAAAATTTAAAACAAATGGGAAATTGAAATACCCCCGTATATACGCGGGGCTATGTGAAGGGGTTGCGGGTCCCTGATTTCTAAAGCGTCTATTTAATGATACTTTTGTAGCCTATAGAGAAATGAAGGGCTTTAGAAGTTGTTACCTTTTCTGTGAAGTCACAATAGATACCCTCTTATAAAAACAAAAAAAGTGGGCCAGTAGAGGGGACAAGTTCGCTCCATGTGTATGCAATATTTTGGGAGGTTGCCCAAACCAAACTCAATATGATTGTTGATAAAAAATTCAATCTTTCTAGGGTTTTTCCCCGGTGTCTTCATACGAGATTTAGTCGTATTTGATCGAAAATGGGGAGTTCACAACGAAGGTAATTTTGGGAAAGGGGGGAAATGATTGAAAAAAAGAGTAGAAGAATTTTTGACGGAAAAAGGGTTTTTTAGGGCAATATTCAAGTCAACAAAAGAAGGATTTTTTTTAACCACAGTGTATTTTTTCCTTTCGAATGGTAGTAAGAAATTGGGGTAAAAAAAAAAGTTAAAAAAAAAATGGAGCCGCAAAATTCGGGTTTTTTGTACATGAACGAGGTTTTCCTTTCCTATCAGTTTTGGAAAAATGCAAGCTCTAGAACTATCGGCAGTCTTTAGGGGAAAACCCAAAAATTTATGGCAGGGTTTTTCCTGAGTCAAGCAAGCCAGTTAAATTTTATAACAGAAAGGTTAAAGTGTTTTTAACCAAATATTAGGTTTATGTTTAGTAGAATGTTCAGGCACAACCCTACCGTATTAAACTTCAGAGGTTTTGGCATTGTATCCCGGAAAAAGAAACATATTTTTTTTCCTAATTTTTTTTTTTCTCCCCAAAACCTATGGTTTGTCCCCCGACAATAATCCCAAGACCATGTTTTTTTTACAAAATTATCATAGGTATCTAAGTGTCTATAAATCTAAGTGTTTACATACATGAATAAATTTTTAAAGTACATGTTTATTATTGGTACACGCCCCCCTTTTTAATATTTGATAAAAAAAAAACACAAGAAATAAATATGATGCCAAATATGCAGGAAAAATATGTGTGAATTTCCTTGTCTTTTTATTAATAATTTTCAGGGCATCTGTTCTTCTTTTTTTATTTTTAGGAGGTTACTATTTTCAATTCAACAATAC
This sequence comes from Pecten maximus, assembly GCF_902652985.1. Lineage (NCBI taxonomy): Eukaryota > Metazoa > Mollusca > Bivalvia > Pectinida > Pectinidae > Pecten > Pecten maximus. The sequence goes on along the minus strand of NW_022979687.1, from coordinate 12,606 downwards.
AGTACGAAAAAACGAAAACCCAACTTACATTGGAAATTCTAACTTTTAAAAACCGAAATTAGTGAATCGAGGGTAAATAAATTCTCCTTTTTCATTTTACCATCGTTTAGATTTTTTTTTTAATTATTTTTTTTGGCTAACCTTTTTACAATTTTGGCCCCCGGATACGGGCTATTCTTAGAAGGAAAAGGAATTTATGATGTCTCTAAATCAGACGAAATCCCGAAGGACGAAAAGATTTTTGTCTTAATATCAATGACGAGTCAAGAAGGCGAATAGCGGTGATACAATAATGAAATCTCTTAAATAAATAAAAAAATATAACCCCAAAAAAACCCCCAAATTTTTTTTGATTTGCCCGGTGTTAGCCATCCATTTTCCGCCAAAAATCCGCCCCGGGGTTTTTTTGTGGGGAATAATGGGCGGGACAACTGCCCACAATTTTGGACTATACATAGAACCAATTGTATGCGATTATGGGAGGGATGCCGTGGCAGGTGAGGGTTTTTAAAAAACATATTTGTATTCAAAATTTAATGAGTAATTATAATGAGAAGGTGGGAATTTTGAGGACAAATATTGCCCAAAAAAACTTTAGGTTTTACGGGACCTTTTGGGGAAAACCCCCTTTTCAGCCCTTTACGTAACGGTAAGGAGATTGCAATAAATTTGGGGTTTTTGATTTTTGTCAAGGATCTTAAATTTTGTTTCTGCCGAGAGTATTTTTTGGGGCTGAGACTGATATATAATGGTTTTTACAGCGATAAAACAGGAGAATAGTTTACACTGAAAAAAGGTGGTTTTAATTTCTTCATATATTTTATTGACAACAACAACAAAAAAAAACAACAAAAAAAAAAAAACCCAAATTAAGTGGGCCCTTATCAAAGTTTATTATGGTCATGATTTATTGGTACGATTTTTTGATATAAGTATAAAGATTTTACGATCTTATCCAATGACCATTTTGATACCTGCATTTCAATTGGTGTGTGAAGCTAACACTACGGCAAGCCAAACCCCCATTTATCCCGGAGCAATGGTTTTATCCAAATAATAAATTATGTTAATTATTAATAACATGAAAAGGGATTTATTTTCTTTAATTTTACGTTTTCTATATTTATAAGATATCTTGATCTTTTTTTAAAAAAGAATCCTAAGATATAAAACTGGCTTTCCCAAAAAAACTGTGATTTTAATGACTGTAATAGTTTAATTTTTGGTGAATACTTTTAGTTGTCGTTTGATACACCTAATGGACGAAGGTATGAAGTGATTTTAGAAAACTTTTTTTTTAAATCTTCATCTGTGGTTCATATTTTTAAAAAACTTGATTTTTTGGTTATTTGGGTTTGGCAGCAAAACCATTTAGGGATGATACAGGCCATCCGTGGAGGCAAACGACCCTAGAGGTCGTTAGGACGACCATTTTTAAAATCATGCCAAAAACTACAGCTAGAAAACAGCCGTTTAAAAAAAGTAATAAAAAGAGTTTTATGAAATTAGAGAAAACGTCGAGTCATCAAAAAAAACATTTTGGTGCCGTTTCTAGTTTTCGTTGTTGATATAGGCCCGTTAACAGTAGTTTTAAGTATATACTGTTAATTGAAGGCATTGACCCGAGAGTTTTTGGGCCCGTAAGAGCCCCACACTTGCCGGAATGCGTTGTCTATTTGGCCCCCGTCATCTTTTCTCCTAGCGATCCCTCCTGCGCGTTGGGGGTAATAGGGTCTGCCCAGGGATTACATATAAGCCCCCAGAAACAAAATTTTTTAGTGACATCCTGAATTCCTTACAGAGGAAACCTAGTTGGGTAGTTTTTTACCGACGGTTATTTCAATAAGGACTATATTTTCTTGTATATGCCACCCCCCACCATATCCGTTTTTCAGCTTGATGTTATTTTGTTTTACGAAAAAAAAGTTGACAGCTTCGTAAATAATAGATTTTCAAATCCCCATCTCGCGTTTTAAATAATTTAGATTGTAAGATAGCGCAATTATACCTGGTAAAAAATGATTTTTCCAATATCTCGATCTAAAGGTTAATATGTGCGGGGGGGTGCGTGGTGCGTGGTGCCAATATCAAATCAGTAGTAAGCATCAAGTAAGTAAAGGTTTTCCGGAAAAATAAATAGTGAATATCCCCTGACAGACGAATACAGCTTTGAAAACAAAGTTAGATAGACAATTTCATATTTTAAATTTTAACCAAATTTTTAAAAAGCAAAAAAATTTTAACCCGCCCCTTTGTATTTTTTTAAAAAACCCCCAAAAGTTTTAACCCTAAACCCCACATTTAAAAAGGGTTTGGAACCCCCCTTGTAAAAAAAAAAAAAAAAAAAAAAAAAAAAAAAAAAAAAAAAAAAAAAAAAAAAAAAAAAAAAAAAAAAAAAAAAAAAAAAAAAAAAAAAAAAAAAAAAAAAAAAAAAAAAAAAAAAAAAAAAAAAAAAAAAAAAAAAAAAAAAAAAAAAAAAAAAAAAAAAAAAAAAAAAAAAAAAAAAAAAAAAAATTTTTTTTTTTTTTTTTTTTTTTTTTTTTTTTTTTTTTTTTTTTTTTTTTTTTTTTTTTTTTTTTTTTTTTTTTTTTTTTTTTTTTTTTTTTTTTTTTTTTTTTTTTTTTTTTTTTTTTTTTTTTTTTTTTTTTTTTTTTTTTTTTTTTTTTTTTTTTTTTTTTTTTTTTTTTTTTTTTTTAAATTTTTAAAACCCACTTTTTTTTTAAATTTTTAAAAACTTTCAACCGGGAAATTTGGGCGGAACACCGCATTGGGGGTTTTTCCAAAAAAATTTTTTTTTAACCCCCGGTTTCCAAAAAGGTTTTAAAAAAAACCCAAAAAAATTCGGGTTTAACAAAAAACCAGGGAACCCCCTTTTGGGCCCCCTTTTTAGAAAATTGTCCCCTTCAGCCCCGGATTCTGGGGGGGCCCTCGCCACAGGGGGAAAAGTGTATTTGCAAATAACTTTTAAAAAACATATTTCGACCAAAGGAAAATTTTTTTAAATATCATGGAAAAAGGAAAACGAACTTTTACTTACAAAAAGAATGGTGAAATAGTGTTTTTTTCAAATTTTGGTTGAAAAAAGAAAAGACTTTTTTTAAAAAGCACAATAGAAAACAGCATAGTAAAAGTAAATAAATTTAATCCCAAATAATTTTTTTTATTAAACTGGGTCCTTTTAATTATTTCAAAAAACCATGAAAACTTTTTCTCATTAATGTCACAGTGGGTTATATAATTCATATATTTTTGGGGTTTTTGGATCTTGTTTTTAAATTTGACCTGGTTTATAAAAATTTTTATTTGCCACTTCTGAGAGGCGAACGGGTCACGTTGAAACTTGCAAAAAATCAAATTTACATTGAGTAAAATTAAAAACATTTTATCTTTTCAAAATGAGATTTTTTGACGGACCAGGAATATTTATAAGGGGTTTTCCCTTGAAAATTTTGTTTCTAACAGTAATGTTAGATTTTCATTGATCGCGGGTTTAAATGTTGAGCATTTTTAAAAAGAAAGAGGCTAATCCAGGGAAATGTGGTTTTCCCTGGTCCAAGCAAAAAGTAGACAGCTATGCACTCCAAAGAAGGAAGGTTCACAACAACACAAATGCCAAAGTACGGCGCTGGTTTTTCTCTATAGTGCTTCCAAAAACCTTTCGTCGATGTAAAAATAAGAAAATTTCCCCATATAGGACCCATGATCATTATAGCTTTTGCGGATGGAAAGAGCAACTAAAATATAAGATCAAAAACTGATTTAAATAAAAAATAAGTAAATTTTTTGGGGGCATTAAATTGACTGGGTGGCGACTCATCATAATTGAGCCAGATAGTGAGGAATGGAGACCTTAGGTTTAGAAAAGGAAGGGCCAATTGACCACAAAACTTGTGAAGAGCCATTTTCCGTGAGCGGCCCCGCCAGCGACTTAATCTTCACTTTAACTTTATGCCACGTACATTTGAAGTAACAGCCTCCCAAAAGAACAAAGAATCAATTTAAGTATTCAGGACATTTAATCAGAGTTTATTTTAATGTTATATTATCATATTCTAATGGTATTTTTCCCTTGGGGTATTCCCGGCCATCAGGAGAGTAGTGTGGCCTTGTGGGACCTTATCGCCGTGGGCGTGCTGGAGGGGCCATTTGCTTACCGGGGCAGGATAGGATCTTTACCCTGTGTGGGGGCCCTAATGTACGATACAGTTCCCACAGCTCGTCTGTGTTTTGGGTTTAAAGTGTGAAAACATCCCGGTAGTCTCACTGGCTTCATTCGGACTTTTCCCCCGGTGGCCGGGGGGAACCTTTCCCTCAGATAGATTCTTGAATTAAGATCCAGATCACGAAGAAATGGACACTCTCCCTTTCAAAATCTGCAATGCTTTTTTCTTTTCTCTTTTATTGGCTTTTCCCAGTGACAGAGGATTTTTACCCAAAAACGTACCCAAAAAATTCGACATCTTTGTTGCATAGGAAAAGGAAAAAGAACAAAAGACGGGCGATGCTTGAAAGGGAAAAGAAAAAACCCCTTTATGAGATACAGACCCAGATTTTTTCGAAACGGCGATTCGAATTCGCACCGAAATAAAGGGCAAATCATTAATTCCTTCTAAAAACCGGATTTTTAAACTATCCAGACAAGCCATATGGGGCAGTGAGAAGATGGTAAATTTTACCCATGGTAATAGATAAACAGCTATTTCTAATTTATAATCAGAGAAAAATATAAGTGCAAATATTATGAAGAAATGTTTTGGCGAATTTGCCTTTACAGGTTGAATGATTTATCACATTTGTAAAGTGAAAATATTCCCGCATTTGTGAAATTTTAAGGTTACAATTTACGTTTTTAATTAAAGTACAACCAGACAAGTTAGATAGGTACGGAAAACCCGTTTTCAATTTCCCAGATTGTTCCCAAATGTATATACATATAGATTGTATATGTTTAAAAAATCAAACCCGAAAAAAACATCACATCGCTTGGTTCCCGTAGACTTTGTGGGTCGGGGTAGGACGGTTTGGAAATATGAGTAGAAGCGGTGAATGCTAAAATGGAGCTCCGGTTTGTATTTCCCCAAAGAATGTATATTTACGTCTACACTAGGATCTTTGGTAAAAGTTATCCCATAACCAGCCATTTATTAATGAAAATAAAACTATTTTCAATAATATTGATGATCCTAATATTTTTTATCAATGATTTTTTTATGATCAAATATTTAAGTTTCTAAGTTACTCGATTGATTGGTAAATACAGTTGAAAAGGGACTTAAGGTAAAATGCACTTATCTTTTGTACATGAATTCGTCAATAGTTTGATACAGAATGTATGTACCAGAAAGGGACTTTTCCTGCTGCCTGAGTACAGTTTAGACAATAGTGATAAACATTACAAGGGAAAGGTAAACAATCCACAGTTATAATATTGTTCATTGGGCCCTCTGGAGTATGATCATGTTCGTTTGAGGTATTTGATAATGGTTTCATAAAGATAAAACCCAGATGTACTATTTAAAAAACAAGTTTATACTTCAATACTATATGTTTATTATACTTAAAATAAAATCACACAATGATGTCCCGTAAATATTCAAATTTATACTAAGAGCAATGTTCCGGAAAAGTATTGATACTGTTCCCACAGAAGTAGTCGAAGTTAAATTGATAAAGGTACTTTTAAAGGGTTTTACAAAATCATTGAAGGTTGTTTACATTATTTTTTTATGACCCCTTTTACGAGGGTTACATATTCAACCCGTACTAACTTGGATTAGACTATTAACGAGTGAAAATGGCATGGCACATTCGACCTAATTCCCAATTTTAATGGTGTAGTAGAAGTAATTGTTTAAGTTGGCCGGCGAATGATTTATATTTCTGTTATCTTGTATCAACGATTGTCCCAGACATTGTTTCACACAGTATTAAAAAGGGTCCGTGCATTATTGTATTTCGAAGGCAAACATGTTTTATTTATTAAAAAGGCTTGGGTTTGTTAAGCATCTAATATTCCCAAAAACAGTGCAAAAGTGTAAATAACAAAATCAACCTTCTTTTGATATGGTCTGGTATTGAAAGCACAATAGTATTAGGATGATCTCGTAGACACGCGGGTCGTGGTAGGGAAAAAACGGTTATTGTCAAATTGGTAGCTCCGGATGTAATTTTCTCCGAAGAGTATTGCATTAATGACAGTTACCAAGAATCTGACTGTAAAAGTTATCCCCGTGATTCGCTGTTTATTCTGTTTAGCATTATGACAATAAAATATAACCACTTTAAAACTAAATGCAAGTAATTTTAAGCCTTTTGTATGATACTTGTGAAAATTTAAAAGCTCTTGTCCATAAAGATACAACACCATATAAAAGGGTCTGGGCTATTCTATAAGGTGTGGTTCGCACGGAAATTTTTGCATGTAAACGAGTTCAAACAATCTATCATTCTTCAACTAAACGCTCTAAGCAAAATCAAAATAAAACAAAAATATGTGATATGAAAGTTTATTCTATCAAATATAAAGGTTATTGAAATATGATGTTGTTAGGTTGTTTTTCCGGAAGTACTTAAAAGGTTTTTAAGGTAATTTCGTTTACAAACAATAATATTTGAAATTAAAAAACAGCGCAATCTCAAAAAATGGACCAATCTAAATTATTAGACAATCCTTAAGAAATTAAAGGGTGGGGCTGAAAAAGTCGGGATTTTGATTTCTTTTAAAGCCACCCGGAAGTAAATACACTTTTTTATCCTGCAACTGCCACCGCATTGTCGGGAAAACACCCCCCATATATATGTTTTCGTATACGGAAGGACGGAAAAAAAAGCTGTTTTTTGGAAATTAGCACGTGCGTAAAATTTGACGACCCCACTTCAAAGTAATCAATGTTTAAAAAGGGGAACATTTTTTGTCATTTTGACACCGTTTATTCAAAATGATTTTTTTATGATTATTTTTATGACGTGCAGGAAAATAGAATACATGGGCAGTGTTTAAAAATGAGCGAGTTTTTGGGTCGGGGGCAGAAAAACAAAAGTGGTTCGCCAAGGCTCCCCTTTGTTTTTTTTACCCTCGCCAAAAAAAGCTATATCTAAGCACGACCAGATTCTCTTACTGTCGAAGCAACTGAACCTGTTATAAAGAATGACGAGGGTGAAATCAAAAATCCTCGTCGGGAATGTGATTAAATTTTTCGCACAAAGATGCAATACCCCTATGGAAGGCGGCACCATTTTTGTATAAAATGTATTGCCGAAAGGATGTAGTATTTATGACCCCTTCAGCAAAAAAAAAAGGATGGATTTTTCCAAAGCACAAAAACAGATCAGGAAACCCGGGAAGAATAATACAGACGTAATAAAAATTTCCAGTTGACGATTCTCTGAAGGATAGTCCCCAACTCTGCCAAGTTTTGTATTTATGTCTCAATGTGTACATGTTATAAAGTGCAATGTCTTGTCCGTTTTACCTTTTGGAGTGGAGTCAAGTAATGGGAAAATATTTTTTATAATCCATCACAAGTTATATACAAATACAAAGCTCCTTTTGGATCTAACCCCCTGGGACCGGAGCTTGAGTAGCAGGATTTTTTGGGTTTGTTTTTTTGTTTAACGCCCTTTTAACAGCCAGGGTTTTTAAGGACGTGAGGTTTGGGAGGTGATGAAACCCGGAGTACCCGGAGAAAACCACGGCCTACGGTCAGCCCCTTGCAACTGCCCCACGTGGTTTCAAATCGCAACCCAGAGGTGAAGGGCTAGTTTTAAAGTTGGGAAACCTAACCACTCGGTCACCGCGGCCCAAATTTTTGGGAAAGTAGCAAGGAGATAACAAATGGAACTTTGAATGACGGTTTATCTTGTTGTAAGTTATACAACGATCGGGTTTTTAAATTTTCAGAAAAGTCGTTATGAAATTAAAATACGGGTATATTTTCATTTAAAAGGGCTCTCGAAATTAACTTTTTAAAAGGAGTGTCGTCTTTTCACTTTTAACACAAAAGTTATATTGTGCCAAGTTAAACCATTGTTCCGAGTTCCCTGCATGGGGGATTAAAAAGTTTGTTTGGCGTTGATGATTTCACCTAAAACATAAAATTAAGTAATAACAGTTTAGCGAATGTCGGGGTCCAGTTGTTCAAAAGGGAATCCCCTTAATCATTAATGATTGAAAATTCATTTTCCCTTTTTTCAAATTGTGTTTTTTATATTCCTTTAAAAGGGAGGGAGGAAGACACAATAGTGATAGTTTCTAGGAAATTTTGGTAAAATAAAATTTTTCCAGAAATGTTTTTCGGGGATTTTTGGTTTTTGCGTGATTTGCCAATTCGTTTTGAACAACTGGGCAGCAGGATGTAATTTTTTTTTGAGGTAGGTTTCACTTTTTTTTTTTACAGTCCTTTGGGAACCCCCCTTGTATTGAAACAAAAATAGTATGAAAGTTGTGGGAAAAAAAACAAATTGTGTTTTTTGTTGTAAGTGGGAAGAGTAGCGATTGGGTGTGTTTGTTTAAAAGCTTGTGCACCTTTCCCGGCACGTATGTAGTAAATGCAAAATTTAAAACGATACGTATGAAGGACTTGGTCACAGCAGATATCGAAAATAATATAGCGATGAAGAGATGATTCGGGTCAAAAATACTTTAAATTTTTATGACACTACGTCCGAATTAAAAGATATCCATTTTATGTTTAGATTCCCATTTCTAAAACTAAATTTACAGACAATTTTACAATGTATTGAATGTTTAACCCCCTTTCAAATTCGTCCCTATATTTACTTTTGTGTAAAAATTGCACTGGGCAAAATCAAAATACGACATATAGACAATCATTTTTGAACAAAAAGATAAATTTTAACAAAAATATGAGCAAATATAGAATTTACATGGAGAATCTGGAAAAACAAGTGAAATGAAGCCTGGAATTTTGGAAAGACTCGTGGAGATATTATTTCCATGTAAGATTTTTTAATGCTGTTTTATTTTTTAAGCGAATTTCAGAAAGTTGGGTTTTCGCGAGTTTTGCTTTTTAAAGGAATGCTTTTATGAATACCGGCCCAGGGGTTCCAAAGGGTAACCGTCTTCGTTTAAATGCGGGCAAATCCCCTGATATTTTGGGTATTCCAGGCAAAACGAGAAACCCATGGTGACAAGGAATCACATTTATTAACGAGTATACAGCATGTCTTTTTTCATGAAAGTAGTTTCGATGGTGAGATTTTAAAGGGGACCATAAGACTTTCCAGATGTTTCTTAACGCCTTTTTGACAAAAGGGGTTTTATTTTTTTTGTTACTCACAGTCGCATTTGTCCCTGAAAACATGAGTTGAGAACCCCTTTAAAGTCAAGTTAAAATGCAAAACCTAGTGGGGGAAATGAGATATTGCTTTCTAGAAATGGTAAAAAAAACCTTGGGGTCAATATTCAACTTTTTATACATGGTCCAATTGTTTCCATAGACTTCAGTGTAAAAAGTTTTGCATATATTATTAAAATTCTCATAAAAAACCTTTAATCAAAAAAGAGGTTGGGGCCTTGTCTCAAAAATTTTTTAGGGTGCCATTTTGAAATGGGGTAAATTCCGCAGTAAAATTCAAATCTGAAATGTTACCCTTTTAAATTTATTAGACCGAACATTTGAAAAACAATTCAATCTGTTTACCAAATTCATATAACTTTCCCTTTTGAATAGTTTACCTATCATGCACATATCTTTTTTAAAAATTGATAAAAATACTGGAATAGGTGCCAAACTTTTTGCCCCGGCTCAGTTTCTTAACAGAGGAAAGTTTCAAAAGCTATTTCCAAATTTTGGTTTGATTGTTTTTGTTATTTTGTTGAAAATAAAATCGAGGGGGCAGCAGATTTTGGAAGTCTCTGGATACTGTGACGAATTTTCGGAAATCTTATTTTCGTGATGAAAGTTTTGCTCTTAAATACGTTGTCAATAAAAGTTATTTTACTGTACAAATTTTAGAAATTTAATGTGAGTGCGCGAATCATGATAAAAACTGAAAAATTTTGTGTGCTAAAAAACCCTAATAACCCAAAAATTAGCGCGTTACAAAAGGGGTGAACCATTCACGCCTCCCCCCCCCTTCCCCCTCAAAAAAGAAAAATTTTTTTAAAGTTTTTCGACTTAAATTTCCCTCATAATCACTTTGGGCCCCTGTCATCACGACTCGCCAAAAAGGAGGGAAAACAGCTGTAATATATTTTAAAAAATTTTTGGTTGTTTTGTACCTATGAAAATAGTTCATAAAGGAAAAAAAATTTTTTAAAAAAACTAATTCAAAAAAATAATTATTTTACATCCCTTTATTTATCGGCGCAGTTCGAGTTAAACCCTTTCAAAATAGTCTGGTTCTGTTTTTTCGAAGAGTTTCTATTTTTTAACAGGAAAGTCCTAAAAATTTTTTTTCGTCGTTATAGCAAGAAAGACGTAAATTCTTCTAGGTCCGCAGGAAAAAATCTGCCCCAAGGAAAAAACCCCCAGAGGGGCCTGGGGGGAACAAAGATTGCAAGGGTTTTAAGGGGAAGACCTGTCCATATTTTTTGGTACAGGCGTATTCGACAAGGGTCAATACTGAGGAACGGACTCCGCCGGCCCCAAAGGGGAGGAAAAATCCGACGATTTAAGCCATTGACTACCCCTATGTTTAGCACACTTTAAACCACAGAACACAGACGAGCTTGGCAACTGCATGAGTAATTAGGTCAGCCACAGGATAAAAAAAGTCCGGGAAACAGTACCAAAAGGGGGAGAGCAATAGGGCTCCCCCAACCCCCCCAGCGAGAATCGTCACCAAGGCCCATACAATTTCTCTTTGAGTAGCCTGGAAGTAAAAAATATTAGAATAGACAATGTCAATCAGAAGTAAAAAAAAAAAAGGAACAGATATAGGTTAACTGAAGTCATGGTTTATTTTTTTTTAAAATATTCGCGCCATATAGGGTTTACTTAAAATTCCCACTTTCATTTTATTAAAAAAGATGACCCAATTTAAAGAGGCAATGATAAATTTTTTCCACAATGTTTATAACCAGTTTCCTTAAAACCACCCTATTTTTTTGATTTGGGTTTATAGTTTTTAAGTTCGCGATTTTTAAAATAAGAAAAAGATTCCCCTTAACCTTTTTGGGAAACTTCACTCCAAAGACAAACTAATTTTACCCATTTTTTCAACTGAGCGAAAAGAAAAAAAACAATATTTTTCCTTTTTTTTAAGTCTAACTTATGACAACGATAGCATTTTAAATTTTTGATTATATATTCCCCTTTAAACATTTTAAAACCCAAGTAAAATACTTGACATAAAAACTTGATTCATTCTACCGTTTCAAGGAACCCATTTAAAAAGGCGGGATTTTTGGGGGTTTTTAAAAAAAAGGAATGTGGGGACCAAACGGAACAAATATAAAAATATGAAGGAAAAAAGGTTTGTCGTTTTGGGTTTTTTTGGTCCTTTTTGTATTTGCCGAACCGCCCTTTTAATTGTTGCTTTTAACAAATCAACATGAATGCTTGCAGTTCATTAAATTTTTCAAGAGCAAAACAATTTATGGGCCCCTGAAACGACCAAAACAAAAAATTCAATCCTTATATTTTAATTTTTTTTTTTTTGAAAAAAAAAAGTGGTCTAGTATTAATGTCTCGAAGCTTGTGCAAGTCCAAATGAGGAAAAGCCGCGGGAGTTCCGGATTGTGCATGTCTAGTCGGTCGTTTAAAAATAGTCCGCAATATTAGATTAAAAACAGCTTTATTTTGTCAAAATAGAAGTATTTATCATATCTGGTCTTTCATAAAATAAAGAATACATTGATAATTTTAATAATTATTCCTGTTTATAACAACAATGTAGAATCAAAGTACTGAAAGTACTTTAAGACACAAACGAAAACAAATTATTTTAACTGCTTTTGTTTAGTGGGGACATGGTCAACTTTGTATGGAACATCAAACCCAAAACCTGATTAGGACAGGACAAAATATGGCAAGAAAAGAAATTCATATCACTTTTGATTTGGGAAATGCGTCTTGGAGCTAATTTTCAGAATAGGTACTCGGGTAATCTTATTTGACATCTTCATGGGTTAATGTTATACGTAGTTTAGATGTAATATGAAGGTCCTAGATTACCTGTAAAATTAATGAGGCCTTTTCTTTTCAAACTTTTGAGGATCCCAAAGCCTATAAGCGCTTCACAAATTATCATTACATTAGCATTTAAAAAAATATTTATACATTTGATGTAGCGCCCCATCTAGCTACCCGCTTTTAGATAAGAGAGAGCTCAGGTTAAAAACATTTGTGTGATTGTTTTAGGTTTTTTCGTGTTTTGCGAGCCCTGGTTGAATGATGTTTGTCAAGGTTTGAATGATATTTTTTGGCAGATTTTTCTATCCCTTCAGGCCTTCTGTAAAATAGCGATAACAAACTTCAATTGTCAAATACAAAATGGCGCCTGTTTGGCCCTGTTGTTTTCCGATTAGTCTCAAATGCATATCCATAATTAGGCACCGAGGGAACCTACATATAAATTGAGAAAGATCCCTTCAGCACTTTCTGAGAAATATGTAACAAACTTCAATTGTCCAAATCCAGT